>NC_090240.1:29714846-29842346 GCF_024489055.1 Chanodichthys erythropterus
CACTGGTAAAGTAAATAATTCAATTGATTATCCAAAAACATTTACCATGAAATTGGTCATATTGGTTACCCATCTATCAGTCTATCACTTTATGAAGGTTAAGACAGCACTGCGTCCCTCAGATGGGGAATTCTCTTCCAATTTAGCATGCATTAACTTGCACGTTTAAAGATACTCTTGCATCTATGATGCAGGATTCTCCCGTTTGCCAACACAGACATCCTAATTGGCAGTGTAGTATCATTTCAGGGCTCATGGGACCTGCGGAAACCGAGCTGATGAAGCTTTAACACAGAGAGTACTGGGCTCTCAGCCCGTAATGAGAGAGACGCCTTTGAAATGAAAACAGTGTCAATCTTGTTTTCAACAGTGTGAACAAATTACATTAATTGTGTTGGGGAGTGTGAATGGGTCACAATCTTATAGTGAAAAAAACTTAATCTTAATCTGTATTTTTTTCTCGTTTTCCAGTTTATTTTATAACCAAATGAAATTGTGTTAGACCTCTCTTTATTATGTTAAATTTGCGCTTAAAGGTCCAGTGTGTAATATTTAGGAGGATCTATTGACAGAAATGCAATATAATATACATAACTATTAACTATGTTTTCAGTGGTGTATAAAGACCTTACATAATGAACCATTATGTTTTTATTACCTTAGAATGAGCCATTTCTATCTACAAACCTGATTCCAAAAAAGTTGGGACACTGTACAAATTGTGAATAAAAAAGGAATGCAATAATTTACAAATCTCATAAACTTAATTTTATTCACAATAGAATATAGATAACATATCAAATGTTGATAGTAAGACATTTTGAAAATGTCATGCCAAAAATTGGCTCATTTTGGATTTCATGAGAGCTACACATTCCAAAAAAGTTGCGACAGGTAGCAATAAGAGGCCGGAAAAGTTAAATGTACATATAAGGAACAGCTGGAGGACTAATTTCAACTTATGTCAATTGGCAACTTGATTGGGAATAAAAAGAGCCTCTCAGAGTGGCAGTGTCTCTCAGAAGTCAAGATGGGCAGAGGATCACCAATTCCCCCAATGCTGCGGTGAAAAATAGTGGAGCAATATCAGAAAGGAGTTTCAAGAGTTTGAAGTTATCATCATCTACAGTGCATAATATCATCCAAAGATTCAGAGAATCTGGAACAATCTCTGTGCGTAAGGGTCAAGGCCAGAAAACCATACTGGATGCCCGTGATCTTCGGGCCCTTGGACGGCACTGCATCCCATACAGGAATGCTACTGTAATGGAAATCACAACATGAGCTCAGGAATACTTCCAGAAAACATTGTCGGTGAACACAATCCACCGTGCCATTCGCCGTTGCTAGGTAAAACTCTATAGGTCAAAAAAGAAGCCATATCTAAACATGATCCAGAAGCGGGTTTTCTCTGGGCCTAGGCTCATTTAAAATGTACTGTGGCAAAGTGGAAAACTGTTCTGTGGTCAGACGAATATTTTAGGAAAAACTGGGACGCCATGTCAACCGGACTTAAGAGGACAAGGACAACCCAAGTTGTTATCAGCGCTCAGTTCAGAAGCCTGCATCTCTGATGGTATGGGGTTGCATGAGTGCGTGTGGCATGGGCAGCATCAATGCTGAAAGGTATATCCAAGTTCTAGAACAACATATGCTCCCATCCAGATGTCGTCTCTTTCAGGGAAGACCTTGCATACTGCATCAATTACAGCAACATGGCTGCGTAGAAGAAGGATCCGGGTACTGAAATGGTCAGCCTGCAGGCCAGATCTTTCACCCATAGAAAACATTTGGCGCATCATAAAGATGAAGATACGACAAAGAAGACCTAAGACAGTTGAGCAACTAGAAGCCTGTATTAGACAAGAATGGGACAACATTCCTATTCCTAAACTTGACAAACTTGTCTCCTCAGTCCTCAGACGTTTGCAGACTGTTATAAAAAGAAGAGGGGATGCCACACAGTGGTAAACATGGCCTTGTCCCAACTTTTTTGAGATGTGTTGATGTTTCAACTTATTTTTCCCTTAAAATGATACATTTTCTCAGTTTAAACATTTGATATGTCATCTATGTTGTATTCTGAATAAAAAATTGCAATGATGTGGAAGTTTCAAATTTCATTCTGTTTTTATTCACAATTTGTACAGTGTCCCAAATTTTTTGGAATCGGGTTTGTACATAGACCACGGGTCCCCTTACATCAAACTCGCCATTTTGCGCTGCCATGTTTCTACTTTTCTACAGCGCGTGTTTGCTTGACTGGCTACTCTCCTATGTCTCAGACGACATCTTTGTCCTGTGTAGGCCACCATTGCTTCTCTATGTGCTTCGAAAGGGAGGGCTGAGCTGTTGGTTGCAATTCGCAACATCACCGCTAGATGGTGCTAAAATTTACACACTGCACCTTTAATACATAAAAAAAAAATCTATTTACAGTTAAAAATAGGATTAAAATGGTAACAAGAAAATATACTAAATATGTTTGATCAAAAATACAGTAATTTGAGAAATATTATTACAATTCAAAATAACTGTTTGCTATACTATATTTTAAAATGTAATTAATTCCTGTGATGCAAAGCTGAATTTTCAGCATCATTACTCCAGTCTTCAGTCACATGATCCTTCAGAAATCATTCTAATATGATGATTTGATGCTCAAGTAGCATTTTCTTATTATCAATGTTGAAAACTGTAACAAAGGGAGACTCAGGCAGAGATCCATCTGCAAGCTTTATTACAAAAGTAAGCGTGGTCGTACAGGCAGGGTCTAAGCAGAGGCAAACAGGAACAGCAAGGGCTAGGCAGAATCGTAGTCAGGGTACAGGCAGTAGATCGAGGCAGGCAGATATCATTCACAGTCCAGGAAACAATAAACAGTCCAGAGGTATGCAGCAAGGAATCATAAACAGGTAACCAGGCAGGATCAAGAACAGATAGGCAGACAGGATACAGGGAAACGCTCAGAAATGTAACACAAGTGAAAACAAGACTTTGCGATCAGGTGATGAGTGTGTGAGACTTTTATAGTCCAGGTAATGCATGGCAGCTGGGTGTGGTGATTAGTGTAGTGATTGGTGGAGTGAGTGCAGGTGATTGGCAGAGAGGATTATGGGGAATGTAGTCCAGGAAGTGACAGGAACTGACGGTGATCGTGACATAACGCCCCCCCTTCCGGAAGGCGCGTCCTCGCGATGTAAATGGCATGAATAGGGAGGGGGAGGTGGGTGCATTGGAGCTCGGACGGGAACAGGGTCTCCAATGCAAGTTCCAGGACAGCCACGGAGGGTCAGGTGCCACGGGCAGCCACGGCGGGTCAGGAGTCTCGGGCAGCCACAGCTGGTCAGGAGCCTCGGGCAGCCACGGCGGGTCAGGAGGCTCGGGCAGCCACGGCAGGTCAGGTGGTTCGGGTAACCACGGCAGGTCAGGTGGCTTGGGCAGCCACGGCAGGACAGAGTCCGAAGATGACCACGGCGGGTCAAAGTCCATTAATGGCCATAGGGGTTTATAGTCCATGGGCGGCCCTTGCAGTTTGGAGCCCGCTGATGGTTGCGGTCATGCAGGGTCCCCACCCGCAAGCTTCCCACCCTTAAGTATACTGCCCCCCTCAAAAAAGTTCTTGGGGATTTCAACGGGGTCCGTAGCGGGTTCGTGGGCAAGGGGTTCGGATGGCGCCGGCAGAGCAAGGCGTTTGAGTGGCGCTGGCAGAGCAAGGAACCTGGGCGGCGCTGGCAGGGCCAGAAGCTTGGGCGGTGCTGGCAGAGCAAGTAGCTTAGGCGGTGCTGGCAGGGCTAGAAGCTTGGGCGAAGCAGGAGAGACCTCTGGAGTGGTCTCTGGACCCAGAGCAGGCTCTTGAAAGGCTTCTGAGCCTTGAAGAATGGAAGAAGCCTTCTTCCTCCTCCTCCTCCTTCTCTTCCGAGGATGAGGCGATGGTTCACCGGTTGGAACGGGTTCTGGAGCAGACTCACTGGCTGGGCACTGGCAAAGCAGCCATCTTGTCCATCGCGTCCAGGGCACTTGAGTGTGTTGCAACCGATGAATTTGAGTGCGTTGCAAAAGGTGACCTTGAGGGCGTTGCAACCGGCGAATTTGAGTACGAAGCGGCCGGCGGGTTTGTGAGCAAAGCGGCCGACTAGTTGGAGAGCGAAGCGACCGGCTGGCTTGAGTGCGAAGCGACCGACTGGCTTGAGTGCGAAGCGACCGGCTGGCTTGAGTGCGAAGCGACCGGCTGGCTTGAGTGCGAAGTGGCAGGCGACATAAACAGTCATGCTGCTTAATATTTTTGTGGAAACTGTGATACATTTTTTCAGCATTCTTTGATGAATAGAAATGTATCCTTGATGAATAAAATAATGAATTATTTAAAAGAAAATCTTACTGACCCCAAAGTTTTGTACTTTTATGGAAATCAAGAAAAACGATTTATAAAATATAATTATTTTCAGTGCAGAATACAGTATCATTCTGCTCTGATACCAGTATTGTGTCTCATGATAATGAAGTTCAGACTTGGAGGGCTTGAACTCATTGTGGATGAGCTTGATGTAAGGAAATTACTTTTTGAAGTGATTTATCAGACACTATCAGCAGCTGTTTTAATTGTGTGAAGCTTCCAGTAAGATCTATTAATAATGAGCCTCTGGCTAGAATCCATGCTGGCAACCTCTGAAGCTTTTGAAGTTATCTTTTTGTTTCACAACAATGAGCAGCATCCAAGATCTCAGAGACTCTAATTAGATTTTCTAAAGCTGTGAATTTAGGCCACAGAAACATAACCGCTAATTTCCATGTGTATATGTTTGGAAATATTTACGTTTGCCTGCAATTTCATATTAAAATTGGTGGAAGCTATATCTGTGTCTCCATCAGATTTGCAAACATAACATTGCCAAATAGATCCATGATAGATCCATAAAGGTACTAAAAACATATTTAAATCTGTTCATGTGAGTACAGTGGTTCAATATTAATATTATAAAGCGACAAGAATATTTTTGGAGCACCAAAAAAAACTAAATAACGTCTTATTTAGTGATGGCCGATTTCAAAACAATGCTTCAAGAAGCATTAGAGCATAAATGAATCAGTGTGTTGAATCTGCTGTTCAAAGCACCAAAGTCACGTGATTTCAGCCGTTTGACACACGATCTGAATCATGATTCGACACACTGATTCATTTATGCTCCGATGCTTCATGAAGCAGTGTTTTGAAATCGGCCATCACTAAATAAGACGTTATTTTGTTTTTTTGGCGCTCCAAAAATATTCTCGTCGCTTTATAATATTAATATTGAACCACTGTACTCACATGAACTTATTTAAATATGTTTTTAGTACCTTTATGGATCTTGAGAGAGGAAGTGACATTACTCCCTATGGAGGCCTCACGGAGCTATTGGATTTCAACTAAAATATCTTAATTTGTGTTCTGATGATTAATGAAGGTCTTACGGGTGTGGAACGGCATGAGGGTGAGTAATAAATGACAGAATTTTCATTTTTGGATATATATGCAAACTGTTGAGGTTACATGACTGTTTTAAATGTTTATCATGATAATGCCTGTGCTTCACTTACTCAAAGTTAGGGTAGGCAATAGCAGAGAGGCTAGCAATAGCAAGCCTGCACAGCAGAGCCTGCAAAGTGTCACGAGTTAAATTACGTTGTGTCTCAAAGAAGATAACATTGCAATAATAATGAATGTAAACAACTTACAGAGCTCTTTCTTGTACCTCCTGACTGCTGCAGATTAATTTCTGTGTTGATAGTGTTGACAAAGAAACGCATATATCCGTGAACTGCTCTGGGTAGAACATCACAGTTTCCATCTCGTAATAACGGTTACGACATGGCAAGAACACAGCATAAGCTTGTTGTTTTGGTTCAGGAGGAAGTGTAAAAGGTGACTAATGTTTGTTTGTGGAGCTGGGTGACTGTCTGTCTACAACTCTGCATAGCCTTACGAAATGCGCTGATGGCGTGTGATGTGTGATGTGTGCGTGAGCGAGTGCAAGGAGACATGGAATTACATATGTTGACAGGCAGGTAGGACCGAAAGCAATGATTGGATGAACATTGGACTTCCACAGAAGACATATGTACATGTTTTAATATTTAAACCACTTCTATTATTGATTGCTATCAGGATGTGAAGAGAGTTTCAACCAGTATAACAAAAAGTGTATAAAACTAATTGCCTATCCTACCTTTACTTAAAAAAATAGGTAGGCGTCATACAACACAGAAGGAAACTATTTAATTCTGAACATACTTTTATACAATGATAAACATTTAGCCGTATAAAGCTTACTGTATCATATTTGATATGCCTCTCAATTATAAGCTTGATCAAAACTTGGCTGCAAAACCTATTGTACCCATCTTACTACATGCTGCTTTGTTATATGTACTTAAAGTTATGTATATATAAGACATACAAGTTTCACTTTTTGATGATATTGTGTGTGTGTGTGTGTGTGTGTGTGTGTACATATAATATATATATATATATATATATATATATATATATATATATATATATATATATATATATATATATATATGATATAATAGTAGTCTGCTTGCATTACAAGCTATATTCATATAGTATTATTAATATATTATTTAATACTATTAGTCATCATCTTGGAAAATAAAAATTTACAGTTTTAATACAATTTTATTCATTTTATTGTCAGGACTTAAAACAAAACAAAATAAAACAACAAAGACACCCAAAAAACATTCACATCAGCTTGCTGTGATGGTGTATACAGCACCATCCAGTCGGAAGCTGTTTAGGTGAGATATGGCAGGCAGCCAGCTCTTGTGTTGCTCTTTTTGTCCTGAAAACAGCTGAGGTTAAGGAGTCTGCCAGGATGCCAGCTGGTTAGTTTTATCCCCGCTCTCTACAAACACAGATCTCTCATTCACCTCTACCGCTGAGGGAAGGTGAGAAGTGTTGGCTAAGCTTCTCCCTCTGAAACCACAAACATAAGACACCGAGATAATGAAGACTAAGTTTTATGGACAGTCAATGAGTAAACACTTACTCCATGGTCGCCACCTCTCTGCCACCAGTAGTGATTTTCCACTAGCCTTGGAGTGGCTGTTTATTGTTCCTGATCATGACTGATGGTCTCGTAACCGTCCCAACCTGCCCATCAGATACACCGCTAAAGCTTTTTACTTTAGCCTTGGCTGTCACAGAGGCATTGTGGGAGCTGAAAACACATCTAATATACTGTTTCATAACAGAAATCTAGTTCGTCTCATCAGCCCTGCTTTGTTGCAGTAGATTCAGCTTCGAAACAGTCGAGAACGCATCTTTGCAAGCTTCCAAGCCCCAAAATGCTAACCTCACACCCCCACGCGCACTTTATAATACATAAGCCCATTAAAAAGGTGAAATGAGGCACCATTCTGAGGAAATTAAGACAACTGAAATATGAGACTCAATTAGCTTCTCATTTTTCACTCGAGGAATTCTTTTCTTGCCGGTTTTATGAAGGATTGTTCTAAATGACACAGATTTCTGTCAGAGTGAAGTCCTTTCGTTCTTCCCGGGAGGGTTGTTGCACTGATACACACGTCTCACATGAAATCCCTGCTCTGAGGCGGTGCAAATGAGGCAGCACTAATACATTCTCCCTCAGCGGTGGGGAGACTATGTGTATGAGGGGGAAAGTTAATGCAGTTTCTTTGATTTTTGTTTTTTGAGCAGGACCTTGGCAGCACGGGAGGACCTCCTCGGAATTGGAAGGGAATTGGTATTGCCATGGTGGTCATCCTGGGGGTCATGTCTCTGGTCACCCTCTCAATTTTTCTCCTCACCCCCGGTAAGATGGAGAATGAAGGAGTAAATGATTATAAATTGAATGAGGTGGGAAACCAAGGATAAAGGAAGAGAGATGTGAGATCAGCTACAATAAGGGAAGAAAGAGAGATGCGAAACATAACAGAAGATTATAGAGGGTTTATGTGAGTGCCAGAAAGCTCATATATAAGACATCCATTCACAAACAAAAATACGAAAAGACAAGCGGAAACAAAGCAGGCAACACTTTTGCTGCATGCTCAGGTTAGCTTTAAAAATGAGCTTGTGTAACTAACAGAAGTATTTTTGTTTGGGTGCTATTAACATAAATTTCTGTAATAGAACCTTGCTTAATTTGTGTGCATTGGGAAGGCCTACACAATGTTTCTTTGTTTTCATCCACTGAGCAGGTGACTCTATAGGGAGAATAAATGTTGAAATTAAGTGTAATAGCCGCATTTGTTGTTGAGCAATATGTGAAATTGGAGAGTTATGTTTGATGATCTGTTTTGTTAGGATATAGAAGAGTTTGTTATATTGTGAGCTGCAGGGTCCCAATGGCTAAATCCAAAGCTGCGTTTCCACCGCAGGAACTTTCCCCTGGAACTAGGGACTTTGGGGTGGTACTCGGTGTGTTTCGACTGCTGGGACCAGGGTCTAAATAAAGGTCGGGGTAAAAATGTCCCCCTCAGAAAGTCCCTGCTCACGAGGTAGTACTTTTTCAAAGTTCAGGGGGTCGGACTTGGGTGCTGCATTTTGATTGGTTGACCTCACGCAGCATTTTATTTCAACCACCATTTTTAAAAGTCTGTTGAGGTGCGTGCAGTAAGAGTTGTTTGCTATTTGAATCAACAATGGAGTTTAAAAATGACTACCGATGAACTGACGAAGAGGTTCAGGCTTTATTAAAGGTTTAGTTCACCCAAAAATGAAAATTCTGTCATTTATTACTCACCCTCATGTCGTTCCACACCTGTAAGACCTTCGTTCATCTTTGGAACACAAATTGCCAGCAAGACAATTAACACTTTCAATGCCCAGAAAACTACTAAAGACAAATTTAAAACCGTTCATGTGACTACAGTGGTTCAACCTTAATGTTATGAAGTGACGAGAATACTTTTTGTTCGCCAAAAAAACAAAATAACGACTTTATTAAACAATATCTAGCGATGGGCGATTTCAAAACACTGCTTCATGAAGCTTTATGAATCTTTTGTTTCAAATCAGTGGTTCAGATCGTGTATCAAACTGCCATAGTCATGTGATTAAACGAGGCTTTGTTATATCATAATTGTTTTGAAATTTCAATGGTACACCACTGGGGGGCGTGACTTTGGCAGTTTGATACGTGCTCCGAACCACTGATTTGAAACAAAAGATTCGTAAAGCTTCATGAAGCAGTGTTTTGAAATCGCGCATCACTAGATATTGTTGAATAAAGTTGTTATTTAGTTTTTTTTGGTGCACAAAAAGTATTCTCGTCACTTCATAACATTAAGGTTGAACCACTGTAGTCACATGAACTGTTTTAAATATGTCTTTAGTAACTTTCTGGGCACTGAACGTGTTAATTGTTTTGCTGGCAATGGAGGCCACACTGAGCCATCGCATTTCAGCAAAAATATCTTAATTTGTGTTCCGAAGATGAATGAAGGTCTTACGGGTGTAGAACGACATGAGGGTGAGTAATTAATGACAGAATTTTCATTTTTGGGTGAACTAACACTTTAAGCTTATATGTGGAGGACGAAATCCAGCAGGAACTGGAAAGTCACATGCAGTCGTCACCGGACTCTTCTTCATGGTACTTTAGACCGCAATGGAAATGTAGGCTGCATCTGAAAACTTAGGCAGCTGACTTGTTGCTTCTCTGCCCTATCAGGCAATGACTTTGCAGGCAGCGTTTGTGCACGAAGGCACCTCACGTAACTGATTTCAGACAGACTTCTAAGACAGCAAAATAGCTTGAGTTATGGTGATAACTAAGCGAATATTTAATTACTAAAATAGAAATTTCTTGCTAGAAATGACATAAAAGGTGGAAAACAATGGTCAAAAATGTAGATTTACACACAAACTGCAACTTTCAGATGCCATCTTTATTTTTAGCTCAACTGTCACAGAATGGAAAGCACAGGATTGTAGGATATCAAAGGCAGTGAATGATACATACATCTATGCTGCCTTCAAAAATCGATCAGATGAAGGCATCTCAAGAGACAGGAAGTGAAGCTAACTTTGGATTTGCACGTGCCTTGATGCCTACCTACCTTAGAATGCGTCCTCTGAAGAATATTTTTCAGTTTTCAGATGCAGCCGCAGACAGGTCTGGGACAAATTGTTCCAGGTAATTTCAGTGGAAACGCAGCTCAAGTTTTACCTGATTTTGGCGCTTGCCGCATGTTCATTTTGGACCCGACTCACATAATAGAAGTTCTTCGAAATCTTTGCATAACAGAACATTAAACAATAATATGTTTTTCTGTTAGCAGAATTGTCTGGTAACTTAATTTTGAACTAAAACAATATGGTTTACATGCAATATTTTCCCATGTTTCTTTGTGTAAAAATTTTATTGAAGAAAAATAAGATATGAGTGCAGAAAAATAGATTTTGTTTCAATGTAATCTAATTTTTTATTTATTTGTAATATTTTTTTCTTTCTTTCATCCTACTGCATTTGCATCAGTAGAATCAAGATTAGATTTTTAGACAATGCTGTATATTCTTCTAACAGACAGTATTTTTCCTCAGGACAGGAGTTGTGGTTGTCCTTAACTGACTGCCTAATATTGTATTTCAGACGAGTCTCACCTCCTGCTGCTGTCTCGTCTCACTCTGGAGAACCTCGAGAGCGAGGATTTTAGAGTTCACGACCCATGTGCAACGTGGCTAAATGGTAAAAACGTCATTATATTTTACAAACAGTGTTTAAGTGAATGGTTTAGGTTCATTGATTTGAACCTTGTGATCATTTAGAGCTCCTGGAGCACAACAATTAATTTGTCTTGAAATGTAACAGGAGACAGGATGTGTTTTTCTGTTAATAGTTAAAATGTTTGATTTACTCAATAAAAGTGACATTCATCAGGCTACATTTCTATTCACATTCACTGTTTATTATACAGCATGCAAAATTATTAGTGCATCGAATGCTATAATGAAATACGTTTGAAATATAAAGAAATATTTTTTTTTACTTTAAATTTAAGTGAAATCTTGCTTTTAAATGTATTTTTTACTATTTCTGGCAACCATCGTTGCCATTTTTGATTTATTTAATCAAAAATACAGTAAAACAGTATTACTGTGAAATATAATTACAGTTAAAAATAACCATCTGCCACATGATCCTTCAGAAATCATTCTAATATGCTGATTTGCTGCTCAAGAAACATTTCTTATTATTGTCAATGTAGTTGAAAACAGTTGCTGCTTAATATTTTTGTTTTACAGAGAACGAGGTGTCACTTAGCACCCAGGAGGGTCACGTTTTAATCCACAATCTCAGCACAAATATAACCACCACGCTATTTGACAATAGCACCCTGGTGAGTGTATACTTACACATGCATGCATTCACATAAAAGACAGCAGCATAGTAAATAAAGGCCATGCAAAGACACGCACTCATACAGTCTTGTCCTCGTCCCAAACCACCGGCGTAGAGCAGCTCTCTGGAAAATTACAACCCCCTTGAGGCATGTGAGCAGGACAAGACGTACAACTCCATTAGCTCCATTCTCATGGAACCTGACAAATGGGTCACTCCATAGAGAGAGTATATGGACTGGTAGCTAAACATCTTTCAAGAAGAATCAGAATGCTAAGAAATGAGCAAAGAGAAAGAGCAAATAGTGCTTTGGCTTCAGAGGTTCTAATAGTTAATGCTTTGTCTTTTATTTCCCCTTTCTGCACTTCTACCCAGTTGATCCCGCAGCATGTGCCTTCAAAGAGACTGTTTCAGCAGGGCCACCCTTTGAACGCAGCAGCTGGGTTACACTGAGAATCATATATGGGTCATTGCCTAATACGCTCAGTGGAATGTTGTTGAGATGGCAGATACTTCTCCTCTAAAGCCTCTACCCACACTGTCAACACTATTACACTTGTCACAATGGCTTTATGCCCCGACAACATTTCTTACCCACGATGCACTTTCTACATTCATGGTTTGCAGATTATAGATGTTTTAAAGGGAAGAATTCCGGTTGAGCTCCATGGCATGTTGTTGTTTTCCACCAAAAAAGATGTCTCCATTTCCTTCCACTAGAAAAATTAAGTTGTTGCCGATTTACGTCTTTACGAGCCTGAGTCTGTGCAGTAGTGATCCTGAGGTGGAGCTGCGTTATCAAGGTCCCGATCTCGCAACCACAGCTGTCAATCATGACGTTACAACCTGATTTAACAGAGACCATCTTCGAAAAAAATTATTTGAAGTGTAATTGGATTTTTTTAGTTTGGCTTGCATCCCATTTGATTACATGGAGAGGGTGGGGTTTATGACCTATACTACAGCCAGCCACTAGGGGGCGATCAAAATGTTTTGGCTTCATTTTTCAGGACACACACTTGGGCTGCGTCCAAAAACGTAAAAATGCTGCTTTCGGTTGGCCCCGATAGCCTAGTGGATAGAGTGCCGACATATGGCAGAAATGCGTTCACAGCAACCCGAGTTCGATTCCTGTCTCGAGGTCCTTTGCCGATCCCGCCCCCCTCTCTCCACCCAGTGCTTTCCTGTCTGCTCTCTACTCTCCGCATAAAGGCACAAAAAGCCCATAAATATAACTTAAAAAAAAAAAATGCTGCCTTCGGAGGATGCATTCCTATAGGTAGGCATCAAGGCACGTCCTAAACCATTGTTAGCTTCACTTCCTGTCTCCTGTCCTGATTTTTGAAGGCAGCATAGATGTATCCATCGCTGCCTTTGATATCCCACAATCCTGTGCGATCCATTCTAGTTGAGCCAAAGAGCTTAGAACCCAAGAGGCGACACTTCGATACTTTTTTGCTAACAGCCACTAGATGGCGCTCCGGTAGCACAGCCGCCATTATGGGGTGAAAATACTAACTGGACCGTAGAATCCTTCACATCTTATGCACCCAAAATCTGTGAATTTCACTTCCAAATCAGAAGCGCAATAGAACAGTTTTTTAAATTAAGCCACCAGTAAATTGTATGGCTCCTACAGTAAATGTTGTATTGCCTTATATATGTTTTATTACCAGTTGTGGAATCCAACCATTCAACCATCTTGTAGTAAGACTACTTTAAGTATTTCCATTTTTATGCAACTTTACACATTTATTAATAGTAAATTAATAATGAATACATTTCAAATCATCATGTTTGCAGCAAACAATATATTTCAGACCTAGTGGAATAATAATATCTAGGTCTGAATTGAAATAGGTTATATTGTATGTTTTAATGGATCACGCTACAAACGTAACGATCTTATAATACATGATGCATTGCTGTGTCTGTTATCGCATAATTCCCACTTTTGGACACTTTTGCTTTAACGGACATTAGACAACACTGCAAAATCAAGCTGTTATATTCATATATTGTCCAACATTCCCAATTTTTCTGATGCATGTCCTTAATTTAATTTCATATGTTGGTATTAATTCAGTGTTTATAATGCTAATACTTGAACTTCAAAGTGTTTTAACCCAAACTGACTGGGTTTCTAGACAGCAAAGGTTTTGTTAAAAAAAAAAAAAAAAAAAAAAGTGGAAGATTTAAACACAAAGTGTGTAAAATAAACTGTAAAAAGGATTTGATGATCACTAGTCGTAGTATTTTATTCTGTGTTGTCATCATTCAGGTTGGATTTCAGCTTTAATGTATGTTTTTTTTTTTAACAAAGCAGCTGATATTGCCATAGAAACTAGTGGACTGCGACTCGCTTTCACCCCAAAATGGCGGAAACACAGGGCCGCTGCTGGGCGCCAGTGTTTCAATGGAACGTTCAATTGACTGTCGCTTCTTGTTACTGTATATTCTTTGGTTGAGCTAAAAAATCTAAAGATCTAAAGTTGTGGTCAGTGGTCAGTTTGTGTGTAAATGCATGTTTTTGACGTTTTCCACTTCTGATGTAATTTCTAGTAAGAATTTACCATTGTAGTAATTAGATATTTCATTTAAATATTTAACAAGTTTGCCTAAGTTTTAGTACGCAGCCATGGTTTCCACAGAAACATTCTAAAATAAACTAAAATCAAATCTTTTCAATGGAAATCTATGGAGTAAGGCATTGCACCAAGATAAAAAGTTGAATATGATATAATATAATGGTTCCATTTGTACATAATTGATATGATTTTGCTTATTTTTTACTAACTGAGGGATGAGGGAAATGATTAATTGTCCAATATAAATATAAATGATTGGAAACTGAGAACATGCTATAGATGTGTATTATACAGCTTAATATGTCTTTAACCCAAAATATTGTTTTAAGATCATAGATGTTATTTCTGGGTTCCTGTTTTAGGATCTGAAGTCCATGAAGTTCCAGGTTTCAGCTGATAAGAGGTTCATCCTGATGGCTTATAATATCCACCATGTGAGTAATATGAACAGAAAAACACCAAGAAGTGGTCTCATTTCCACATGACCTGTGTGTAAAAGAAAATTATTTTTATATTGCTTCGAGAGATTATCTTCTTTTAGTGCCATTACAACACACAATATTTTATACCACAGTGGAGGCCTCTCTTTGACTATTGCTTTTAATAAAAGTGCGGTACAAGGAAAATCTCTTAACGATGTTTGTGATGTTGCCTACAGTATGTAAATATGACAAATAATGTCCTTTAAATGTTACATATAATATCAGAAGCTGTATATGTTTAATTCGATTGCATGAACTGCTACAAAAGGAAAGCCAGAAATTATATTTTGATTACCCTTGAAGAAGATATCACAATAATGTTGTGTTTTCAAAAAGCCAGCTACGATCGACAGCAAACATGAAACGAATAGAATATTCAAACGCAGAGGAGCAGGGGTGTATAGGAACGAATAAGGGGGGATACAGACAAGCAGAGGAAGAGATGGAAACAGAGGAGAGGAGCTGTTTGGCACTGAATTGTAATGAGCATCACACTGGGGCAAGCCTTTGTGATTACAGCAGGTTTTAGTAACAGGCTGAAAATAAACAACTTGTAGGCTATTTGTCTGAGCAACCACAGCAATCTGTAGTTCTTATCCCCCTGCCGAACCTCCACTTCAGAAAATAATCATCTCTGCAGTAGTGTTCTCTCTCCTCAAAAGAGAACAACCAAGCAGGGTGTAGACATGAGCAATAGAGAAAAAAAACAGGGTAAAGAGGAAAAAACAGGCAATGAGTGAAAACCCTGACAGTACAATCCATACTCGCGCTCTACTGAATTGCACTTCTCTCACGTCTCTTGAATATTGCTTTTTGTTGCTCATTTAAATGTGTTCTGTATTGTGCATTTGTCTCAAAGCTTGGGATGTGTGGTGGATCTGGCATTTCACTAAAATAAGAAATTATTTCTGCATAATATATTCTGTATATTTTAAGATGTTAATTAGATTAATTAATTACTGTGAAAAATAAGGCGCTAAAATTATTAACGCATTTAATGCACTTGCCCCACCCCAGACCTACATGGGTCATCTTAACATTTCTTACAGTTGATTGATGATGAATATGCAGGGCAACAACTCACTGTGTGATGGAGCCTATAGAAATTCAAGATATGGGGCAAAAAAATGCCCCTTTTTGAGTTTTTGTCTCATATTTACATCTCATATGATATAGTTAAGCTATATCACACGAGTGCTGTTTTCTGTACAGAATAGCATGAATGCAAATGTGATACTGATTTTATACAACAGTTCAATAAATTAGAAGTTAATATTGTGTTATATTAGACACAATAGTATCTGTTTTGCTCAATATTGTCTCCGAGCAACACACAACGGCATTTGAATCCACGTTTTGATTCAATGGACCATTCATAAAGAGAACCATTTACTTCACTCCTGAATGAATCAGCCGTTTGAAGGTGCCCTAGAATTAAAAATTGAATTTATCTTGGCATAGTTAAATAACAAGAGTTCAATACATGGAAATGACATACACCAGTCTCAAACACCATTGTTTCCTCCTTCTTATATAAATCTCATTTGTTTAAAAGACCTCCGAAGAACAGGCGAATCTCAACATAACACCGACTGTTACGTAACAGTCGGGATCATTAATATGTATGACCCCAATATTTGCATATGCCAACTCATGTTTGAGGCATTACACAAGGGCAGGCAGTATTAACGTCTGGATCTGTGCACAGCTGAATCATCAGACTAGGTAAGTAAGCACAGACAACAGCGAAATATGGCAGATGAATATCATGGATATCAAAATATCATGATATTTTTAGTGATATTTGTAAACTGTCTTTCTAAATGTTTCGTTAGCATGTTGCTAATGTACTGTTAAATGTGGTTAAAGTTACCATAATTTCTTACTGTATTCACAGAGACAAGAGCCGTCGCTATTTTCATTTTTAAACACTTGCAGTCTGTATAATTCATAAACACAACTTCATTCTTAGCCTGGATGCCAGCCGAACTTAGCCCCGCCCACAACATTTTGAGGTCGGGGAGTTCGGTCTGGACTCGATCCGTAGAGGAGTAATTATGCCCGAACAGAAACTGTTCGGACAAATCACATTTGTCAGGGCGACGATTGACAGATTATCACCAGAAACGTAATCAGCCACATCATCAAAGAGCGCTTGGGTTGAATTAGTTTACAACAATGATGGCTGTTGTTGAAGAACTGAGACTGTAGATTCCGCCATCGCGTCCGTTATAGAAGATATATCGACAGCGCATTAATTGGCAAGTACTCCGTGTATACTTATTCTTTTTACAACACCGGCAAAGATTGTTTACGCTCATCTTCTACTAGTTCCAGCATGTGTGCAGTTGAGTTCTGTTGACAACTATGCGTCGCTCAACATGCATCACTTACTCTGTAGCTCTGATTGGTTGTAGGTCTATCCAATTGAGGTCTTTCCTGGATCGGTTGAAATACGCCCCCATAATCAAAGCCCAATGGAGCAGTATCAGACTCATATTCGAACTAGAATTGAGTATGACCACGTCAGGCTACTTCATTCTTTATAAATCTCTCCAACAGTGTGTAATGTTTGCTTTAGCCACGGAGCAAAACCTCAAGCTCATTCAGAATCAAATATAAACATCCAAATAAATACAATACTCACATAATACGACACATGCATGCAGTATGCATGATGAACATCTTGTAAAGATCCATTTTGAGGGTTATATTAGCTGTGTGAACTTTGTTTATGCACTGTTTAACCCCTTAACTGTCACCCCCACTTTTTTTTTTTAGACAAGAAAATGCACTATCCAAACTTAAATGGTTGTAATTCAAGAATACTTTGGAGTATAGACAAAAGGCTGGTCTTGTTTTAAAGATGAAATTTGGCAGATTATCGTAGATGTGAAAAAACTTATGTAAGTGAAACAGAAAAAAAGTTATAGAAGTTTATGTTTATGAAAATGTAAAATGTAAAAATATTATATTTTATATTTTACATAAAATATATATTTTACAAAACAAGTTTTACTCTAAAGCTGCAAGGAAATCAAAGCCAAAAATCTGAACAAGTTGTGTTCCAAATTTCAGGTTGATATCTCAAAAAATGAGCTTTCAGTAAGATTTTGTTTGGGCGCAGTACCACACTTTTTCACTAGATGACATCCAAGCTCCATTACTGACCATATAAAGGCGCCTC
Organism: Chanodichthys erythropterus; assembly: GCF_024489055.1. Lineage (NCBI taxonomy): Eukaryota > Metazoa > Chordata > Actinopteri > Cypriniformes > Xenocyprididae > Chanodichthys > Chanodichthys erythropterus. Next base: position 29,732,479 of record NC_090240.1, read on the forward strand.
CATTTCCATATATGGTTTGAGTGATCTGAACCATATATTTCCATTATTTTCATACAATTTATGAAGTAGATATCCTATATAGAAGTAGTATGGGAATTTTGGCAGAATTTGATATGAATTCAGCCTCTAATAAACATAAAAATAACATGTATGTAGGCCTAGGTTATAGACCGGCGCCACAATCATAAATGTATTTTTTTTCCTATTAAAAACATTTTCAGACCTTTTTTTCTCAAAAAATTGAATGGATGTTATCTTTTGAACTCTTGGCATGAAAACAAACATGTTTCAACCAATCTTTAATGATTTTTCATGTTCATTGCAATTTCAAAATAAAGGTCTGAACATGCCTTATGAGTATGAAAATATGCTTGTTGCAAATTGATAAATTACTGCTCCTATGTAATTTATTTTGGAAATCAGTCACCAAATATGTAAACTAGAGATTCTAAGCTTTCAAATGATATATAGTGTTTCAAGATTCGTTTAGGTTTAGTATAGAATATTACTGTTTTAAATATGTAATGGCAAACGTCCCACCTGTGGGACGGTGACAGTTAAGGGGTTAAGGCAAGCGCGAGCTCCGGGGGCGGAGAGCGCAAGCATTTAAAGGGGCCGCAGCCTGAATCAGTGCATTTCTAATTATGCCCCAAAAAAAGGCAGTTAAAAAAATTAATAAAACTTTCAGGGGACACCTTAGACTTATATTACATCTTGTAAAAAAACGTTCGATGGCACCTTTAAATTAATCGAATGAATAACTGACTCAATAACTTAATAATTAAGACATTTACTGCCACCTACTGGCAGTTTTTAGGTAGTATAATTTAATTAAAAAATAATTTCCATAGAAATAAATAAAAAAAAAAAAACAATAAAGGTATAATTCACCCAAAAATGAAAATTCAGTCATCCTTTACTCAGCCGTCATGGTCCAAAAGAGTATGTGTAAAAAAATGTTTTTGCTGAGGCTACTTTTTGTAATGTCTATTTGATGCTTTACACAATAATGAGTTTAAAGTATCTTTTCGGAGTAATTTCTCAGCCAAATTCAAATCGAAATTAGATTAATTAATCGATATATCATGTAATTATATATATATATATATATATATATATATATATATATATATATATATATATATATATATATATATATATATATATATACGTATAATAAGTATAATATATATAATATATAATACATATATTAAAATCGTACCTTATATTTTTCAATATAATTATTTAGAATGTATATAATCGATAAACCCAGTGTTTCCAGTGTACAGCGCTTCTTTGTACGTTCAGTACGTTTACAAAAATAAAACTAGAATTATCATGAGAAAATTGTCACAATGCAAAAAATCTTTTTACATTTCGTTCTTTTTACATTTCGTTCATATTGGACACATTCTTATCTCACAGGAAAAATGAAGCCAATCTGTGTGGTCATATCTGCAGGGAAACATGGGATTTCTCTTTTAGTTCTCCACCTCCTCTAGTCACAATTGCAATGTCTCTTCCTTGATCTCTCATGCCCCCTACCCCACTATCTCTAGAGATTATGTGCTGACTGAGGCAGTTTACAGCTCAAGCAGCTGAACTGAGAACAGCTCCTCAGAAGTCACAGAGGGAGGGGTACAGTGACTGAAGAAGACGAGAATAAAGACGATGTGATCTGCAGTCACCCTTAGATCACGCTGTCCAATCGAAATCAATCATAGAGACGGAATAAATGGGATGTGCGAATGTGTGCCGAGAGATTGGAAACTGGGAGATGGGGAAAGAGAGCGAGAGAGGAAAATATAAAAGGGGACACCAGAATAGTGAGGTGAAATTGCAAGGGAAGGAAGAAAATGGAAAAAGGGAAAAAGCAAAAGGGAACGAGTGTTACAAAGAAAAAGAGGGTGCAAGCAAAATGTATAATGAGAGAGTGAAATGGAAACTACGAAAGACAGCATGAGGGATAGCCTGAGCCAATTCAGAAGACACTGAGTTAAAGAGAATGCTGAGGGCGGTGAAGGGATGTCAAATTTAAAGGGGTAATTCATCCAAAAACAAGATATCTGCCATTTACTCACCCTCATTTCATTCCAAATCCAAACCTCTGATTTTTTTCTTCTGTAGAACACAAAAGAAGGCTTTTGAACTTTTCAAAGGACACAAAAGCAGTTCATATGTCTTATACGCTTTATTCAAAGTCACCTGAAGTCATACAATAATTTGTGTGTGCTGTGGAACAGACCAAAATCACCATCATTCACTAAACAAATTGATACCCGTCCTGAGCACTTTCATAAGAGTTCATTGGAGGAATAGCAATATCTGATTCATAAACAGTTTGTTCTTTTGAGTCAGTTCTTTTTCAATGATTTGTTTGATCTGATTCACAAAACTGGTCTGGACTGTGTTTCCCTGAAGCATTGTAAGCCCAAGTAGATCATAGAAACTATTCGCTCCAATAGTTTCTACGATCTGCTTGCAGCCATGCATGAATCAGACTTATTTGATTTTTAAGTTCCACTGCACTCAATGCACTCACTGATTCAGTGATCCAGTCACAGTGGTTAAAAGGATAGTTCACCCAAAAATGAAAATTCTGTCATCATTTACTCCACCTCAAGTTGTTCCAAACCGGCATTCTTTGTTCTGCTTCCAAATATCTTCCTTTGTGTTCAGCAGAACAAAGAAATTTATTCAGGTTTGGAACAACTTGAGAGGGAGTAAATGATGACTGAATTTTCATTTTTAGGTGAACTATCCCTTTAACAGCTCACTGGAGGGAAAAATTATCAGTAAATAACATCATAAATTTTGGTAATAAAGCTATCTTTGGACTTCAAAACACTTTGCACAAATTGTATATGACCGATTGGCTTCTTTTTAACGCCCAGTGATTATATTAAAAGTTGGATCCTACTTTATCTGCATATATACAGTATACTCACCTAAAGAAATGCATAAAAAATCTCGGCTGCACTTTTTTATATGTGACTGTGGACTATCCCTTTTAAGGCACAGCACTGAAGGAAGTCAGAGTTAGAGGAAATAAAGCTAATATGTCGACAGGGATTCATAAATGAAGAGATGCGTATTATGAGAACCAGGGCAACCTCAGATTTAAAGCCCGGAGGAAGATGTGTTGTGATGAACATGAATCGAAAGGTTTTACAGTCGGATCCAACAGTACAGAGAGAAAAGAACAGAACGAATGGAAAAAAGGCAGGCGGGAAGGCAAACTAGGACAGATCTTGCACTTTTGGCACCGAGAATTGTGTGGGCATCAGTGCCGCACTCAGTATTACTGAGCACATTTGTGCAATTACTGTGCCAATGTCACAACCATACAAATTCCCACATTAGCAATATTTCTTCCACTGTTTGCTATATGGATATTAATTTGTGACTCCTTGCAAAAAAGAGGATTTATGACTCTCAGCGGGAATCCACAATCTATTTTCCTATAATCAACACACACACAGTCTTGCACTCAGAGAAAATGTGCTCAAACTTGAAGCTAGGCACATTGAGATTGTAACTCTCATATGCACACAAAAATTTGTGTCTGTCGTTTTAATATTGAGAGTACTGTTCAAGTAGGTTTGGGGTTGGTAAAACATTTTAATGTTTTAGAAATAAGTCTCTTCTGCTCACCAAATTTGCATTTATTTGATCAAAAATGCATTAAAACAGCAATATTGGGAAATATTAACTTTTTTATGTTAAATTTAAGCTAATTTTTCAGCATCATTACTTGTCTTCAGTGTCACATGACCCTTCAGAAATCATTCTAATATGCTCATTTGCTGATCAAGAAACATTTCTTATTATTATCAATGTGGAAAACAGTTGTGCTGCTTAATATTTTTGTGGAAATAGTGATACCTTTTTATTTGGTGAATACAAGTTCAAAAGAACAGCATTTATTTGAAATATATGTTTATTTTGTAACATTTTAAATGTCTCAACTGTCATATCTGATACATTTAATGTGTCCTTGCTGAATAAACATCTTAATTTCGTTCAAAATGAATATCTTACTGACCTCAAACATTCATTCTTTAATGAAATAATTGTTTAATATCACTTCTAGACAGTGCCAGACAGTGCGACAGTTGGCTGTTCTGTTTTTAGTATGCAGTGCAGGGCATGACTTTCAATCCTATTAGGCTTTTGGGAAACAAGTGCAGTTCGAAGCTTGTCGCCACACTGCGTTCTGTACTGATGCTGCAGCAATCGATGCGTCTAATTTTACACTAATCATTACAGACTTAACTGATCAATATATCTTCATATAGCCAAATGCATTGCAATATACTGTCCTGCTGTATTGAGAAAATGCACAATTGTCCTTAGAGGCCCAAAGGACACTACTATTGATTTAGGTCATCTTTGACACGCTAATCCAGTGGAGTGGGTTTCAAGTTGATATGTGAACGTGTTACACAAGTGGATCCTTTTTTTTGCAGGGGTATTGACCCTAATGATATCACGATGATAGAGATGAGGCCTGTGCCTCTATCATTCTGTCATATGACCCAATACATGTGATGTACCGTTCTCATAAGAGTCGAACCAATTTGGAGGCCTGTATCCCTTCTGGCTACTTATTGTTTTCTGAAGAATTGCTTCTTTTGTTCATGATGCTCCTCAACTGAATCAACTGAATGAAGCTTGAAATTGAAATGAATTGAAATGATTCATTAACCGGAACCCATAGTTGTGCTGTCATGCAGTGAGAGAATGAAAGAGATTATGAGCTGTAAGAACTGAGCGTGTACACAAGCATGTGCCATATTCAGAATGGAATACTAGCATACTGCATACTACTCAGTATACACAAACTGTTTTTTTTTTTAACAAAGTGTATTATACTATTTATATTTCAATAGTTTGAGGTCAGTAAGATTTTTTTGTAAGAAATTAATACTTTTATCTACGCAATAATGTATGAGAGGCTGTGCTGTATTGTGAATACAGTCAACCCCTTTAGGCCCTACCTTTATTGTAAATAAAACATAGCTATTGACCAATCAGCATCAAGGACCAGAACTATCCATTTTATAATTCACAAGGACGATCAAATGTGACCAGTGTTGGGGGTAATGCATTACAAGTAATGCAAGTAAGTAATGAATTACTTTTAAATTTACAACAAAATACGTTACTTTTTTAAAAAGGTAACTTAAGTTGTGTGCACTATATAAACATGATGGTTACATAGTTCTAGACTTAATGTGAACATTTTCTCATCTCACTTGCACCAAAACAGATTCAGTATTCCTCAAAATGAGTAAAAACAGCAAAATGCAAACCAGAATATTATACAAACCTGCAATAAATATGTTGAATTTCACCAGTATACTTTATGTATTTATGTACAGTGGGTACGGAAAGTATTCAGACCCCCTTACATTTTTCACTCTTTGTTATATTGCAGCCATTTGCTAAAATCATTTAAGTTCATTTTTTTTCCTCATTAATGTACACACAGCACCCCATATTGGCAGAAAAACACAGAATTGTTGAAATTTTTACAGATTTATTAAAAAAGAAAAACTGAAATATCACATGGTCCTAAGTATTCAGACCCTTTGCTGTGACGCTCATATATTTAACTCAGATGCTGTCCATTTCTTCTGATTATCCTTGAGATGGTTCTACACCTTCATTTGAGTTCAGCAGTGTTTGATTATACTGATTGAACTTTATTAGGAAAGCCACACACCTGTCTGTATAAGACCTTACAGCTCACAGTGCATGTCAGAGCAAATGAGAATCATGAGGTCAAATGAACTGCCTGAAGAGTTCAGAGACAGAATTGTGGCAAGGCACAGATCTGGCCAAGGTTACAAAAAAATTTCTGCTGCACTTCTAAGAGCACAGTGGCCTCCATAATTCTTAAATGGAAGACGTTTTGGACGACCAGAACCCTTTCAAGAGCTGGCCATCCGGCCAAACTGAGCTATCGGGGGAGAAGAGCCTAGATGAGAGAGGTAAAGAAGAACCCAAAGATCAATGTGGCTGAGATCCAGAGATGCAGTCGGGAGATGGGAGAAAGTTGTAGAAAGTCAACCATCACTGCAGCCCTCCACCAGTCGGGGCTTTATGGCAGAGTGGCCCGATGGAAGCCTCTCCTCAGTTCAAGACACATGAAAGCCTGCATGGAGTTTGCTAAAAAAAAACAACTGAAGGACTCCAAGATGGTGAGAAATAAGATTCTCTGGTCTGATGAGACCAAGATAGAACTTTTTGGCCTTAATTCTAAGCGGTATGTGTGGAGAAAACCAGGCACTGCTCATCACCTGTCCAATACAGTCCCAACAGTGAAGCATGGTGGGGGCAGCATCATGCTGTGGGGGTGTTTTTCAGCTGCAGGGACAGGACGACTGGTTGCTATTGAGGGAAAGATGAATGCAGCCAAGTACAGGGATATCCTGGATGAAAACCTTCTCCAGAGTGCTCAGGACCTCAGACTGGGCCGAAGGTTTACCTTCCAACAAGACAATGACCCTGAGCACACAGCTAAAATAACGAAGGAGTGGCTTCACAACAACTCCGTGACTGTTCTTGAATGGCCCAGCCAGAGCCCTGACTTAAACCCAATTGAGCATCTCTGGAGAGACCTAAAAATGGCTGTCCACCAACATTTACCATCCAACCTGACAGAACTGGAGAGGATCTACAAGGAGGAATGGCAGAGGATCCCAAAATCCAGGTGTGAAAAACTTGTTGCATCTTTCCCAAAAAGACTCATGGCTGTATTAGATCAAAAGGGTGCTTCTACTAAATACTGAGCAAAGGGTCTGAATACTTAGGACCATGTGATATTTCAGTTTTTCTTTTTTAATAAATCTGCAAAAATTTCAACAATTCTGTGTTTTTTCTGTCAATATGGGGTGCTGTGTGTACATTAATGAGGAAAAAAATGAACTTAAATGATTTTAGCAAATGGCTGCAATATAACAAAGAGTGAAAAATGTAAGGGGGTCTGAATACTTTTTGTACTCACTGTATCTAGAATGGCAGCACAGCTGAAAGGTGTACAGATGTGAATTTGCATAATTTCCTTCAGCCTAAGGCCAAGTCATTTCACTTTTGGCGTGTAAAGGCTTTTACATTTGCCAAGCATAGAACTTTTTTTATTGTTGTTGTTATTTAAAAACAAATAAGCAAAAGTAACGTAACACATTACTTTCTATGAAAAGTAACTAAGGAACACAGTTAGTTACTTTTTAGGGGGTAAAGGCCCATTCACACCAAGAACGATAACTATATCGGCGTCCACACCAACGAGCGATAACGTTTGTTTAATTCGAAGCTCACACGCTAAAGTTTCAGAGTGTGTACAACATTTTTTTGCTGTTCTTATTGCATTTACACAGCTTTAACCAGCAGATGTCCTCAGCATGCTACGTTTTGAGTGAATAGTTAGTGTAGTCTTTTTTACTGCAACTTCAAAGGAAGCAAGACAATGTTGTCGAAACTAGTGCTGGATACCTGAGGTAACTTTATGTTACACTGTTTGCTAGCCTGGTATGATCTCATCGTTAATACTTCTCACCATTTATTCCGAGGGTATGACCGATTGTTTTCCATATATTCCATTTAAAGTATCCTTGAAAAGGGGGTTTGACTTGGCAAACAGTGGTGGATTTTTCTTTACCTCAGCAATTTAACATCTCCGCAATGTCGTCTGCCATTTTAAATGTGCAAGCTCTTAAATTAGAATGGATTCTGATTGACTGTCAGAATTTTATCATTCCACAGCTGGAAATGATATCGTTTCTGTATATCATTGTCGTTATAGTTGTGGTGTGGACTCTGCTATTCTTTTATATTTAGAATGATTTTTAGAACTAGATCTTTATCATTATCTTTAGTTATCGTTCTTGGTGTGAACGGGCCTTAACGCAATAATGCATTACTTTTAAAAATAACTTTCCCCAACACTGAATGTGACAGTGAAGACATTTATAATGTTACAAAAGATTTCTATTGCAAATAAACGGCATTCTTTTTGAACTTCCTATTTATCAAAGAATCTTGAAAAAATATATCACAGTTTCCACAAAAATACTGTTTTTAACATTGATAATAAAAAGAAAAGTTTCTAGAGCAGCAAATCAGCATATAAGAATAATTTCTGAAGGATCATGTGACACTGAAATCTGGAGTAATGATGCTGAAAATTCAGCTTTGCCATCACAGGAATAAATGCCTTTTTACATGTTTATTCAACAGTTTTTTTTAATATTTTACAATATTACTGTTTTTACTGTTTAAGAGATTTAAAATGCATTACAATCTTACCGCACCCAAAAAAATTTTTAATAACATTGTGACTAATATTAATAGTTGAGTTGCATTGCATATAGTATTCTTTATTTTTTAGTTCTTCCTCTGCACATTTTGGCATCAAAAGGCAGTATAATCCTAAAATGTCATGCATACCGAAAATTTGAATACAGTCACACAGTACACATATTAAACTCTGCAGAAATAGTAAGAGTAGTGTGGTAGTATGCTATTCCGTACATAGCCTATGTGTGTGTGTGTACAATTCAGGGATCCACCATGTCCTCTGCCCTTTCCAGGTATTCTCACAGTCCTTCACAGCATCCTTTGCAATCTACACAGTGGCCAGCGGGTAGGTAGAGACAGAGGTCCCTCACTGCATGGCCTATACTGGGCATGTGCGCAACCAAAAACCAGTCCACAGGTCCCTCTGCGTTTGTGCTTTTACACAAAGTTATCCATTAGGCATTGATTATATAAAAGTACAGAAAAGGTACTATTTGTTCTGAAGTTGACAGGTCTCTGCTGGATGAAATGTTTTTTCACTAACCTTCAATTTACTGAATGCCCTGATGGGGATTTGTTATGTTCTGTTTGTTGATAAAAAGCCTGAGATTATTGCTTGTGGTTGTGAAACAGAAGTGAAACTTAAAAGAATGTCTTGAAGCCCATTTGCTTGTTTTGGCAGAATTCACCGATCATTTAGCTTTAGCTGTGGTTTCATTGCATGACCAGACCCCTGCCTCTCTGTATACTTCACTTTCATTTCTTATTAACTCTGCATCTGCATCGTGCTGTTTTTACGAGCCCTTTCAAGCACTCTAAAAATGACTCAGAACCTGACGAATTTGAACTATGTAGTGCTTCAAATGTCTGTGATGTAATAGTTCAATCTCGGTGTGTGTGTGTTTTTGTCTGCATATCTTAGGGAGATTATGGACCTCACTCCATCAGAGGAGGATACGTCTGTACTTCAGTATGCAGCATGGGGACCTCAAGGGAACCAGTTGGTAAGGATCCTTGTTCTATTGTACAATAGCGAGCTTCCTTAAAGGGTTAGTTCACCCAAAAAATGAAAATGGACCACTTTGGAACACAAATTAAGATATTTTTGATGAAATCCAATGGCTCAGTGAGGCCTCCATTGCCAGCAAGATAATTAACACTTTCAGATGCCCAGAAATCTACTAAAGACAAATTTAAAACAGTTCATGTGACTACAGTGGTTCAACCTTAATATTATAAAGTGACGAGAATACTTTTTGTGTGCCAGAAAAACAAAATAACGACTTTTCAACAATATCTAGTTTCAAAACACTGCTTATCAAAACACTGATTATTTTACGATAAACATTTCAAATATGTCTAGGCTACTTTGTCATATGACTTCACTACATTTGTCACATGATCTCATAACATTAAGCCATGTTGTAATTACCGTAATTACGAGATTTCAACTTGTAATAAGTGTTCAAGTTCTCGTAGAGCTCGTAATTACAGCTTGTAAGATGGGAATCTTCTGAGAGCTCCTACTTGTACAATTTGACTGCTGTACCACCTGACTGCTGCAGATTAATTTAAGTGTTGATAGTGTTGCCATATAAATGCATAATTCCCAGTCCGAAGACGTGAACAGCCTCAAGAAAAAAGTCACTAGTTAGATATTAATTATCATATGATATTAATTAATGCTATTGCAATTAAAATTATATGCTTTATTTTTAATTGCTTTATATTTAGACATTTTTTAAGATTTAGACATATTATGGCACTTTTCCACTGCGTGGGAGTACTCGGCTCAGCTCGGTATGGCACGGCTCGGCTCGCTTTACTTTTGGTTTGGTTTTCCACCACAGCTAGTACTGCTTCAAAGTGGGTTGGATTATATAGACTAATCGTTATAGTTGCGCTGCTTCTACTGACGTGGATCCAACTCCTCATCTACCAACGAGTCTGCACCTCCTCTACTGACCACGGTACAGCCATTACTTTTTTCAAGTTGCGTGCATTTAAAGCAAGTCGTTTCACGGACAAATGATACTGCGGTGGCTGTTGCTGACTGTTTAAATCTAGCGGGTTTGGTGTCTTGTGTTTCTAATCCAATGACGCTGATAGTAACGATTCTCTCTGACCAATCAGTGATCTGCAGTGTTTACACGTCACATTTGGAGCTTTACGAATCGAATCAGTGGTTCAGATCTCCAATCAAACGGCTAAACTGCTGAAATCAAAAGACTTTGGCGCTCCGAATCACTGATTCGATTCATAAAGCTCCGAAGCAGTGTTTTGAAATCGGCCCATTATTGTATATACTTTATTGAAAAGTCGTTATTTTGTTTTTTTTTTTCTGCACAAAAAGTATTTTCGTCGCTTTATAATATTACGGTAGAACCACTGAACTCACATGAACTGTTTTAAATATGTTTTTAGTACCTTTATGGATCTTGAGATTTTCAATGGCATTGCTGTTTATAGAGGCCTCACTGAGCCATGGGATTTAATCTAAATATCTTAATTTGTGTTCTGAAGATGAACGAAGGTCTTACGGGTGTAGAATGACATGAGGGTGAGTAATTAATGAAATTATTTTAATTTTTGGCTGAACTAACCCCCTTAAGTGAGCCATACCATTCTGTACCGAGCCGTCCCTTACAGTGGAAAAGCGCCAAAAGTGAGCCGTATCGAACCGTACTCAACCGTACCATGCAGTGGAAAAGCACCAATAGTGTCACATTTTAGTATTGGTCATAACATTAAAATAATTACTGAGCTATAATATACCAGCTGTTAATGTGCACTCTACCCTCTTCATTTTTGAATATCATTGTAATCATCTTGGATTATGCCTTCATCAATGGTGGTTGTGTCTTTTGGTTGACTCCAGGTCTTTATCTTTGAGAATGACATCTACTACAAGCCAGATGTGTCTAGCAAGGCGATGCGTCTGACAGCCACTGGCAGAAACGGAATGGTGGTTAATGGGCTGTCTGATTGGACCTATGAGGGTCAGTGATCTTGGATGTCATCCCCTTCAATACTCTCTCTCAGTCTATCACTATAATGAGTCGCCTTAATTCTATGTGTGCTTTGAGACAATTTTGACAATCCCTTGAAGACATACATTGCAGTATTCATGAAGAGATTATTATCTCATTTGGCATTATGAATACACAATGAGATGGGTAAATGAGATTTATCATCATCAGTGTGGGTCTACGATGATATGCGTATGGGTTAATTAGCCTCATCAAAATTTTATTTATGTCTCTTACCATATTAAACACTAGAGGAGATATTGCTGAAATATCCTGCGTTCTGGTGGGCCAAAGACGGTGCACGCCTGGCGTATCTGTCCATTAACAACTCAGCCACTCCTTTTATGGAGATACATCACTTCCTTGGTGGGGTCTACCCTTCTAACGTCCTCTACCCATATCCAAAGGTAACATACAGCATACTAATAGCTAATTTCTTTTACATGAAAAAATAACTTAAAAATGAATCAGATATCACAATAAACGTTTATATTGAATAATAAATGCAAACAAAAGTACTATTTGCGACTGCAAGAGCATTTATTCATTGATTTGATGATGTTAAAAGTTCTTGCTCTGTACAGGCAGGTTCCAGAATCCCATCAGCCAGTCTGTTTGTGGTGAATTTATATGGTCCAGCACACACATTAGAGATGATTCCTCCAGACTCTCAGAACAGCAGGTGAAGTTTATCTTTCATTAACACGTGTCCGTAATAACAAACTTGCAACATACGCAGTGCACAGACTGTGGATATAAAGCTGTTAATTTTTAATATACTTTTAAAAAGATGGCAAAATGTGTCTTAACTGAACTAAATATTTTATGCATGATGTTAAAAACATTACAAGCGAGCTGTATCTTTTTCCACTGTTGCACAGTGTTGCTTCTAGGCAACAAACACATTTAAGAAGTTTGTGATATGCAAGTAATTTGTATGACTCCAAAATGAAGTTTACTCTCTAACAAGTGTGAATGTTTATAATGGGTGTACATTATGATAAATTGATCTCCACACTGTGCATACCGCCAGAATAAGACTTGAAAATTGATGTAATGCTTCAAAAATGAAATTTTTAGTAGTTTATTCAAAGTAATTCCTTCATTATTAACACTTTTATTGCCATTTTAAATATATTACGCATTTGCAAACCAAAGAAAATGGGTTTGTTCTCATGTGAAAACATTGTGCAATGGATTATTAAGAGTGGTTTGAAGGTTTTATTATATTTGCAGTGATAAATTGTTGTTGTTAGCACATTTTTTTTCATGTTGTCCCCAACCCCCATAGTCCTTTTGGCAAAAAGTACAGCCTGCATCATCCTAGGTTTGTCGCTGTGAGCTTTCCGCATTTAGATTGTGGAATTATTGGCCATTCCTCAGCGCAAATATGCTCCTGTTCTGCCAGATTAGATGGAGAATGCCGGTGGACAGCAATTTCAGGTCTTGCTGCTGATTTTCAATTGGATTCAAGCCTTGGCTCGGGCTGTGCCGCTCCAGAATACCAACCTTCTGTATTTAGGCCATTCTTCATCGTTTTTGCTGTGTGCTTCGAGTCTTTGTCCTGCTGGAAAATGAATTTTCACTCTAAAAGTATAGCTTTCAGGCTGATTTTTGCTCTTGATGGCAGTCAGCTTTCTAGTTCTTCCTAGTGAAAATCATCCCCAGAGTGTGATTTAATTAAAGCTTTATTTTACAAGGTTAGTCACTTGAGATAACAGTCTCATTTTGCTAAAGAGACCTAGCAGCAATAAACATCACAATATGTTAACAAACATAAAACAACGTTCTAATATTGCTTGTAATGTTCCACATTTGTACGTTACTGTGGATAAAAGCATCTGCTAGATGATGATAAAATGTAAATATAAAAAGAAAATGTGTTAAAAAAGGGGTTTATCCAACTAAACTGGGGAAATTCAGTTAAACATTAAAGGGTTAGTTCACCCAAAAATGAAAATTTTGTCATATTACTCACCCTCATGTTGTTTCACATCCGTAAGACCTTCATTCATCTTCAGAACACAATTTAAGATATTTTTGATAAAATCCAATGGCTCAGTGAGGCCTGCATTGACAGCAAGTTAACTAACACTTTCAGATGCCCAGAAAGCTACTTAAACATATTTAAAACAGTTCATGTGGTTCAACCTTAATATTATAAAATAATTTTGTGCGCCAAAAAAATAAAATAACGACTTTTCAACAATATCTAGTGATGGGCGATTTCAAAACACTGCTTCATGAAGCTTCGAAGCTTTACTAATGTTTTGTTTCGAATCAGTGGTTCGGAGCACCAAAGTCACATAATTTCAGTAAACGAGGCTTCGTTACTCATAAGTGTTTTAAAATTTCAGTAGTTCACATGACTTTGCCTGTTTGATACGCGATCTGAACCACTGATTAGAAACAAAAGATTTGTAAAGCTTCGAAGCTTCATGAACCAGTGTTTTGAAATTGCCCATCGCTAGATATTGTTGAATAAAGTTGGATTTTTGGCACACATATTCTTGTCGCTTATATTAAAGGGATAGTTCACCCAAAAATGAAAATTTGATGTTTATCTGCTTACCCCCAGCGCATCCAAGATGTAGGTGACTTTGTTTCTTCAGTAGAACACAAATGATGATTTTTAACTGCAACCGCTGCCGTCTGTCAGTCAAATAATGATAGTGGATGGGAACTTCTACTATAAGAGTAAATAAAACTTGCATAGACAAGTCCAAATTAAACCCTGCGGCTCGTGACGACACATTGATATCCTAAGACACGAAACGATTGGTTTGTGCGAGAAACCAAACAGTATTTATATCATTTTTTACCTCTAATACACCACTATGTCCAACAGCATTCATTGCTCGATTCATGAGGTCTGATCGCGCTCTGACAGCGGCAGTGATGTCTGGCACTCATTGAAGTATATGCGCGAGACATCACTGCCGCTGTCAGAGCGCGATCAGACCTCACTAAGCGAGTGCTGAACACGGTTGGACATCAATGTGTCGTCACGAGCCGCAGGGTTTAATTTTGATTTATCTAAGCAAGTTTTATTTACTCTTATAGTAGAAGTTCCCATTCACTAGCATTATTTGACTGACAGACGGCAGCGGTTGGAGTTAAAAATCATCATTTGTGTTCTACTGAAGAAACGTCACCTACATCTTGGATGCACTGGGGGTAAGCAGATAAACATCACATTTTCATTTTTGGGTGAACTATCCCTTTAAGGTTGAACCACATGAACTGTTTTAAATATGTTTTTAGTATCCTTCTATGCATCTGAAAGTGTTAATTAACTTGCTGTCAATGGAGGCCTCACTGAGCCATCAGGTTTTATCAAAAATATCTTAATTTGTGTTCTGAAGATTAACGAATGTCTTATGGGTGTGGAACGACATGAAGGTGAGTAATTAATGACAGAATTTTCATTTTTGGGTGAACTTACGCTTTAAAATTCTGACACAAACCGTCATTTCTGATGAAAAAGTCTTGGAATTGGGTAAAAAAAAAAACGTTTTATATAGGTTTTTTTTTATATAACGAATATATAGTCTTCTTGACTCAAAATCGATTGCAATTGTCTGTTTCAGTAGAGTTTGATTTTACATGTTGCTAAGCTAATAACCTTATGCTAAGTTTATTACGCTAGTAACCTTAAAGGCATAGTTTACCCAAAAATTACAATTCCGTTATCATGTATTCACTAATGTAATATTCACATACTATCCCTTTAAAAAAACATACTGTATATCACACATAAAATAATCACATTTTAGCTACTCTAAACTTAAAATACTGTATAGTACAGAGCCCCTAAAGGGACATAGTGAATGAAAAAAATATGAGATGGAAGTTTTTTTGTGAGTGAACGGATGCCCAAATGCATTGACATATATTTTTTCCTCCCATCTCATTTTTTTTTTCCCATTACCATTCCGTAGTAATGTATTAAATATTTTGTCTTTTATAATTTAATACATGATCTTATCATTTTAGCAATGCATTGAAAGTTACCTATGGGAGAGGACAGATTAATCCTATTTAAACTTTCATTTGAAACAAATTAGCATACAAAATCATGGTAAAACTTAACAATAATGATCCATTTAAATGCTGTAAAAGTATTGTTCATTGTTAGTTCAAGTTAATTTCCACATTAACATTTTTAAAATCAAAGTTGTATCTGTTAACATTAGTTAATGCACTGACTAATGTTAAGAAATAACACATGATTCTGAATGCACTCTACTATCTCTCATTTTCTCTAGAGAGAGCTACATTTCTATGGTGAGCTGGATAAGCAGCACACGTCTGACTGTGCGCTGGTTGAACCGTGTCCAGAACCAGTCCGTGCTGTGTGTGTGTGAGGCCACGACAGGAGCCTGCTCAGAGGTGAGGGGTTACCAGCTCATCCACTGCACCCCACTTATAAAAGTGTCCATCGATCTGATTCTCATTCTTTATCCTGTTAAGAACATGCAGAGAATCTCTTGCTTCTCTTCTGCCAGCTCAGCCTAATTTCCTTCTGGAGGTGTGAAAGACTAACTCAGCTTTACTTTTAAGCCTCGGTTTTAATGCGCAGCCTGTCTTAACACCTAAAGGTCACTCCCTTTTTATGTGAGTGATTGAATGCTTGAGCATAGGTGTGTCTGTGTCTGACAGGGATGTGCAGCCCTTGTTTGGTTTCTACACCCTGTGTGTTGATAAATCTGTCAACAGAGTTTTATAATTGGAGGCATTGGGAGCTGTGTTGAAATACACAACAGAGTGCAGCTATTAGGTTCTGGAAGTAAAAATCCCATTCATTTTCTCCATAGAAAAATTGATTTTTAACAATAATGTATAAAAATGTCAAGACCATGAGCTCTGAGGTTGTTCAGTGATGATAAATGATTCTACAGAAGCCACAAGTCTTTTATTAAGTGATTTTAGCTTAATTAAATAAAAATTAATATCCATGCAAACTGCTTAATATTCAAATGTATACAAATATTATATATAAACATTGTTATAGTATTATATGCAAAAATATACAGTGGGGACACTGTACAAATTGTGAATAAAAACAGAATCCATTGATGTGGAAGTTTCAAATTTCAATATTTTATTCAGAATACAACATAGATGACATATCAAATGTGTAAAGTGAGAAAATGTATCATTTTAAGGGAAAAATAAGTTGATTTTAAATTTCATGGCATCAACACATCTCAAAAACGTTGGGACAAGGCCATGTTTACCACTGTGTGGCATCCCCTCTTCTCTTTATAACAGTCTGCAAACGTCTGGGGACTGAGGAGACAAGTTGCTCAAGTTTAGGAATAGGAATGTTGTCCCATTCTTGTCTAATACAGGTTTATAGTTGCTCAACTGTCTTAGGTCTTCTTTGTCGCATCTTCCTCTTTAAGATTCCTCTTAATGTTTTCTATGGGTGAAAGATCTGGACTGCAGGATGACCATTTCAGTACCCGGATCCTTCTTCTACGCAGCCATGATGTTGTAATTGATGCAGTATGTGGTCTGGCATTGTCATGTTGGAAAATGAAAGGGTTTCATCCCTGAAAGAGACGACATCTGAATGGGAGCATATGTTGTTCTAGAACTTGGATATACCTTTCAGCATTGATGGTGCCTTTCCAGATGTGTAAGATGCCCATGCTGCACGCACTCATGCAACCCCATACCATCAGAGATGCAGGCTTCTGAACTGAGTGCTGATAACAACTTGGGTTGTCCTTGTCCTCTTTAGTCCGGATGACATGGCGTCCCAGTTTTCCAAAAAGAACTTCAAATTTTGATTCGTCTGACCACAGAACAGTTTTCCACTTTGCCACAGTCCACTTTAAATGAGCCTTGGCCCAGAGAAAACGCCTGCGCTTCTGAATCATGTTTAGATCTGGCTTCTTTTTTGACCTATAGAGTTTTAGCCGGCAACGGCGAATGGCACGGTGGATTGTGTTCACTGACAATGTTTTCTGGAAGTATTCCTGAACCCATGTTGTGATTTCCATTACAGTAGCATTCCTGTATGGGATGCAGTGCCGTCTAAGGGCCCGAAGATCACAGGCATCCAGTATGGTTTTCCGGCCTTGACCCTTAAGCACAGAGACTGTTCCAGATTCTCTTAATCTTTGGATGATATTATGTACTGTAGATGATGATACCTTCAAACTCTTTGCAATTTTTCTCTGAGAAACTCCTTTCTGATATTGCTCCACTATTTTTCACCGCAGCATTGGGGGAATTGGTGATCCTCTGCCCATCTTGACTTCCATCTTGACCTAATTTGCAAATTGGTCCTCCAGCTGTTCCTTATTGTTACGGATGCTGGTAGAGATGAGGCTGATACGGATTTCCACAATACGAATGATACGTTTATTCAACAGAAAGCAGGGAACACCAAACATACATCTTAACAAAACAGAGAACGGACGAGGAGTGAAGGGAGTGAGTGCAATATATGGGGAGTGCTGACAATAGAGTCCAGGTGCAGGTGATGAGTGACGATGAGGAGCTGACGAGGGAAGTGAGTGCAGGTGTGGAGAACAGGAGGATTCTGGGAAATGGAGTCCAGGGAAACAAGGGATCTGTAACAGTACCTCCCCCTCCCGGTAGGCGCGACCTCGCGCCGTAGATGTAACAACCGGGAGGGGGGCGGGCGCCCTGGAGACCTCAAACCGGAGCAGGGGGATGAGTAGACTGGAGTGGAGGTCTCCAGGGCGGGCTCAAAAGCCATGGCGGGTCAGGAGCCAAAGGCAGCCATGGCGGGTCAGGGGTTGAAGGCAGCCATGGCGGGTCAGGAGCCGAAGGCAGCCATGGCGGGTCAGGAGCCGAAGGCAGCCATGGCGGGTCAGGTGCAGCGGGCAGCCATGGCGGGTCAGGTGCAGCGGGCAGACATGCAGCGGGCATACATGGCGGGTCAGGTGCAGCGGGCAGCCATGGCGGGTCAGGTGCAGCGGGCAGCCATGGCGGGTCAGGAGCCGAAGCCTTCGAGGCGTTGAGCCCAGGCGGCGCTGAAGGACCGGCGGGAGATGGCGGAACCAAAGGCTCTGCCGACCGAAGCGCAGCCGGGACTCCAGAAGGCCGCAGTAGAAGCAGTAGGACAGCCAACAAAAAGAACACCGGGGGGAGTGAGGAAGCCAACTGAAACAGAGGGACGGAGTGACGGAGCGGAGACGGAGGAGTGTAGTCCAGAGGGAAGGGCAGGCTGACGAGTGCACAAGGTGTGAGTGGAGGCAGGATGGATACTGGTGACGCTGGTGGACTGATGGGTAACGGTGGAGCAGAGGGAGGTTGGAGCCGGGGTGTAGGTAATCGCCCAGAGGTCCGAGGTGGAGATCTGGGCGAGGGGGCTTGAGGTGAAGGTTCCGTGTAAACATAACTGGATGGAGGTGGGAGAGGGAGGCAGGGAGGGAAAACAGTCTTTGGGCTGGAGGGTTCAAAAACACAGTTCATAGGAGCAGTAGGTTCGGCGGCGGCGGCGGCTGGAGCGGCTGGCTCGGCGGCGGCGGCTGGAGCGGCCGGCTCGGCGGCGGCGGCTGGAGCGGCTGGCTCGGCGGCGGCGGCTGGAGCTGAGGGCTCGTAGGCGTCGGAGACTGGAGAACTTTGCTCGGCGGCGGAGACTGGAGAACTTTGCTCGGCGGCGGAGACTGGAGAACTTTGCTCGGCGGCGGAGACTGGAGAACTTTGCTCGGCGGCGGAGACTGGAGAACTTTGCTCGGCGGCGGAGACTGGAGAACTTTGCTCGGCGGAGGAGACTGGAGAACTTGGCTCGGAGGAGACTGGAGAACTTGGCTCGGAGGAGACTGGAGAACTTGGCTCGGAGGAGACTGGAGAACTTGGCTCGGAGGAGACTGGAGAACTTGGCTCGGAGGAGACTGGGGTTGAGGGCCATTTCATCCCCTCAAATACAATTAAAATCCCCACAGGCACTGGAGCTGGCTCTGTGGGGACTGGAGCTGGCTCTGGAGACACTGGAGCGGGCTCTGGAGACACTGGAGCGGGCTCTGGAGACACTGGAGCGGGCTCTGGAGACACTGGAGCGGGCTCTGGAGACACTGGAGCGGGCTCTGGAGATACTGGAGCGGGCTCTGGAGATACTGGAGCGGGCTCTGGAGATACTGGAGCGGGCTCTGGAGACACTGAAGCGGCTTCTGGAGACACTGGAGCGGGCTCTGGAGACACTGGGGCCGCTTTCTTCCTCCTCCTCCGCTTACTGGGCCCAGTAGCGGAATATGGGTCCAGCCTGGGGCAGGCAGGGAGTTCGCTGGAGGGGTATGCGGAGGAAGCCGGAGGTTGACTGACTGGCCCGGCCAACCGTGTTTCTGGATGGACCGGACGACAACACTGATCCTGAACCTCTTCTACTAAGAATTTGGAGCCATTCAACCACAAAATTAAATTGATAGTATCGCTTAAGGAGAAACAAAAAACAGGTTCATCAAAACGGATAGTGTCGTCATCCAATCCATCCAAAAACAAGGAGATCAACTGAGCATCAGGCCAGTCAGACAAGAAAGCAAGCTCCACGAACTCCTCCACATACCTCTCCAGCGAACGACCCACCTGTAGGAGCCCGATGAGGCGATCGCCGGTTGTCAGGAGAGTGAGAGGCGCTGGAGGAGCAGGAGCCAGGGAGCTGGTGGAAGTCTCCATATTTTTTTTTTTGTGGAAAATCCGGTCGTTTAAGGTCCGTTCTTCTGTTACGGATGCTGGTAGAGATGAGGCTGATACGGATTTCCACAATACGAATGATACGTTTATTCAACAGAAAGCAGGGAACACCAAACATACATCTTAACAAAACACAGAACGGACAAGGAGTGAAGGGAGTGAGTGCAATATATGGGGAGTGCTGACAATAGAGTCCAGGTGCAGGTGATGAGTGACGATGAGGAGCTGACGAGGGAAGTGAGTGCAGGTGTGGAGAACAGGAGGATTCTGGGAAATGGAGTCCAGGGAAACAAGGGATCTGTAACACTTATATGTACATTTAACTTTTCCGGCCTCTTATTGCTACCTGTGCCAACTTTTTTGGAATGTGTAGCTCTCATGAAATCCAAAATGAGCCAGTATTTGGCACGACATTTCAAAATGTCTTACTATCAACATTTGATATGTTATCTATATTCTATTGTGAATAAAATATAAATTTATGAAATTTGTAAATTATTGCATTCCTTTTTTATTCACAATTTGTACAGTGTCCCAACTTTTTTGGAATCAGGTTTGTATTATATATACACTACCGTTCAAAAGTTTGGGGTCAGTAAGTTTTTGAAAAGACTCTTAAGCTCACCAAGGCTGCATTTATTTGATAAAAAAACAGTAATATTGTGAAATATTATTACAATTTAAAATAACAGTTTTGTTTATATTTGAATATATTTTAAAATAAAATGTATTCCTGTGATGGCAAAGATGAATTTTCACAGACATCCTAATATGCTGATTTGGTGCTCAAAAAACATTTATTTTTATTATCAATGTTTTTATTATCAGTTGTGCTGCTTAATATTTTTGTGGGAACGGTGTGGAAACTTTAAAAAGAATATGATTTATATGAAATATAAATCTTTTGTAACATTGTAAATGCCTTTACTGACACTTTTGATCAAATTAATATGCCCTTACTGAATAAAAGTTATAATTTCTTCTTAAAAAAATAAAACTCTTACTGACCCAAAACTTTTGAATGGTCGTGTAAAAAATACATTGGTAGTGTATTTTCCCATTCATTTTATATAGAGATTTCAAAAATTCTTAAAAACAATTATTTCATTGGGAATTATATTCAGGAAACTTAGGCCCCGTTTACACTAGTGCGTTTTTGCAAGTTTTGCTATGATTATGCCTGTTGTTTACAGTACGCCGGCCTTTTCGAACCTTGAAAACGGAGACTTTCAAAAATGCTGCAGACCCCGTTTTAGTTTATAAACGCTGGGGTTGTGTTTCAGACCTGTTTACACCTAGTGCGTTTTTGTTTTAAAATGAATACGATCCTCTTTTACACTGGCATTTCCACAGTGTTTCAGAAACAATCTCCGTCTACGCTACACGGCCGAAAATGCATGTCACATGACTGTTCATGCACACTGAGTATGCGTGTACAAGTGTAATCGGTTGTAGGCAGCTGCAGTATTAAAAAATTTAAAGAGTTTCGCTGCACAATGGCTGCTAAAAATTACAACAAAGCCAGCAAAGATTGCAGTTCAGTCTCCATGTTATTGTTTACATGTTCGTCAAGGATACACAGAGCAAATGTGGGCGCCATTTTCAAAAGTCTCCATACTAGTCTGTTTATACTGTTGTTTTCAAACGAAAAAGAAGTCTGCAGCGTTTTCGAAACGCTGTTTCGAAAAGGCGTAACCATAGCAAAATTTGTGCATTTTAAAACGAAAACGCACTAGTGTAAACGGGGCCTTAGCGGCTGAATATTAAAACTCAAAACTTTTGAGAGGGAATGCTAAAGCATCGACATATCATTTTTCCTCCCATGTCCCTTTAGGGGCTCTCTAATTAAATTAGTGTTTAGATAACAGCAATGGTAATCTAAATATAAAAATAGAGGAAATGAGTATAGCTTAAATATTAAATAAAGTTAAAATTTAGAACAGCCTAATGCAATAGATGTGGAACTCTAGATGTTCCAGACAGCACATCTAAACTGCAGATAAAAATGAATCATGCACTTCCTTAATGTGATGCCAATGAGAATGATGGATTGACTGAAACTCTGCGTTAGCGGTGGAGTTTATTATGATGTACAACTCTCCCTGGCAGGCAGAAGAGAACAAATGATTTAAAAACATATTTTACTTATAATATACGACATGTCTAATCCTTTTAAAACATCTTTAATCTTTAGAGGCACCAAATGGCGATGGACTTCTGGCACAACACCCAGCGGCAGGTAATTTCTGCCCCCCTTACCCTCTCCAGTTCTCAGGCTCTGTTTTTCAGTTCCTAAAAGATTCATCCACCTTGGACAGAAATGAATTGCATCAAAATGGTGCCGTCTCTCCTTGATCTATGGGAGGAATGTATATTGAATGTGGCTTGTCCTACAGGAGGAGCCGCTGTTCACGGCAGATGGTTCTCTGTTTTACCTCATCCTGCCTGCCAAGCAAGGGGCCCGTGGGGAGTTTCTCCACATCGCCAGCCTCCCTGCTCAGGTCTGTGGGTGGAATAATTTCATACTCACGCTATGCACAAAGAAATTAGATGCTCTCATAAAATTCGTGATTAGAAACCTGAAGTACCAAATGTATACGTGACTTTTTATGGACGTATAGGGGCGATATTGAACCCTTGTGTATTGTAAAGTGTTTCTCCACATTGTATTGTAAAATCTTTGTCTTATTCGAACTATTAGTCTTTTCTTTTGAATAACTAGTAATGTTCATTTAGATTTATGTTATTCTTTATTTAAGGTCATTTTCAAATTTATATCATGACCTTGAAGTAACACCATCATGGTAACATGCATGAAATTTTAAAAATGCAATAAACATTAATTTAACAACATTAGATGTAACATAAAACCCTAATGTACATAACTGATTAGAACAAATGAGAAAAACTATATCAAAAAATATATCAAATGTGAAGTGTCAAGCAGGGAATTGTGGGAATGTCAATTTACGTTTTTTCACTGTAAATTTTACAATTAATTGTTATTTTTCACTTCCAAAAACTGTGAATTTAACGGTATTTTAAATGTACCGTTAGATCTATTAGTTATTCACCGTATATAATACGGAAACTTTCTGTAAACCAATTGACAGTTTTTCACCGCAGCATTTTTACAGTCTTTTACTGTTAAAATCACGGTCATTTTTTACAGTGTATATATATGTGTATAATATATATATATATATATATATATATATATATATATATATGTATAATATATATATATATATATATATATATATATATATATATATATATATATATATATATATATATATATATATATCATATATATATATATATATATATATATATATATATATATATATATCATATATATATATCATATATACACACACACTTATTATATTTATAATAACATTTATTATACATTTTTTTTTTCTGTCATTTTCTTTAGATTTCATTATTTAACTGACACTTAAATCTGTTTCCTTATCTTCCTGTCCACTGCTTTCCATTGCAACCCACCTTCTCTTCAGACCTCTTATAAGCTTTATCAATCTCCTTCTCTTTCCTTTTCTTCAGGCTTCCACTCCTTCCGTTTCTCCTCGCTTTCTAACATCAGGGAACTGGGATGTAACCTCGCTGTGCGCTCTTGATGAGGAGAACTATAAAATGTATGACAGATCGAATTTTATGAGCAAACCATTTTGACTCGAAAGCCTCAAGACTGTGTCGTTAAGCATCTCGTAGTCAACCAAACTACCTAATACGAGTGATTATAGTATTATTTACGCCTAGGAATTCCATTTAGCTCACTGAATCAGCATAGATGGCACTTAATTAAAATTAATTCAGTAATTTAATGTTGTATTGGCTGTAATGACTCTGTCATTTTCTCCCCGGCTTTGTTCTCTAATTACAGCTGCATAAAACAAACCCTCTTGAATAACCATCCCAGACGTGATAGCTTTTTTAGAAAAAATACTTTTTTATCCTTTCAATCCATGATGCAGATCTATAGCTCAAATCAAAGTTAAGGCCTATAAATTAATGACTTAAAATGAATCTGGTACTGACAGAAATGAATGCATGTCACAATCTTTCCTACTTTGCATGTGTAACAGATACAAACCTACTTAGCATGCAGCTGTATGAAGGCAGTATGTGGAAGTTCACTCTATTATTAGAGGATAAATGACTGACTACAAATAGTAACTCAAAAACCCTTTCAGATTTCCTTAATGTGTCTTTCCCCTGTAGCTATTTTCTGAGCACGGAGGAGTCGCAGCAGAGCAGACACTTATACAGGTGGGTTCTGTCCCAAACGATGCGTCTTTTAGGCTGTAATTGAGTATTTTATCATCACAGTCTAGAAATTCTGCATCTCTCAAGCTGTGCTGCACATTTGCATCTAAATCAATGTGACAGCATTTGCACAGCATTTGTGCAAGATATTTCATTTGTGGGTTTTGGACGACCATGTCCTCATTACATGTTGATATTCTGTATGCGCATTGACGTTCCAGTTTTTGAGTATGTATCTTCATTGATGACTTGTGTTGTAATCAATTAAATCCTTCCAGTCTACATCAAAATGCATCAGAGATGCATTTCGGGGACATTCGTAAAAAGCCAATAGAGTTTTTTTTCCCATCTACTGAGCTCCAGGCAAGAAGCCCAGCTAATTCATTTAACAGGAACGGCAGCTCAGAGAGAGAGAGAGCAAGAGGCAGAGGGAGAAGGTTGAAAAGGAGATGGGCAGAGGGGGAGGTGCTGTGTCTCACAACGATTTAAAGGGTGTTCTCTAACCTTTGATTAATGCTTTAAGCCTCTCACTTGCTCTCCGTGGGCCACAAGTTCTCATAGATTTTGAGAACAATATTTCGGAAGTGCAAAGGTCCAGCATTGGGCTTAAAGTGGATAATGGAAAACTAGCTCAGCGTGTGTGTATCACATACTGGAAGTTATAGGGATTGTTAAGCCAAAAAAGAAAAAAAAGTGTTTACATACAAATAATAAAAAGAGCAAAACAGTTTTTAACATTGACAATAATAAGAAATGCTTTTGAGCGCCAAATCAGCGTATTAGAATGATTTCTGAAGCAGCATGTGACACTGAAGACGAGAGTTATGGAAAATCACATGACATTTTGGTAACACTTTACATTAAGGTTCCCTTTGTAAAGGGTTTATAAAGGTGTTTGTTAATGAGTAATAAGTCATTTACAAATGCATTATAAATCATTAATAATGCAGTTATAACTGCATGAATAAAAAGGCGACTTTAATGCAATACCTGCCAAATAGTGAGCCGTTTTTAACTCACATGTTATAAATGCTTAATAAATGTATTTATTAACATATTTAACTCAAAACCAGATTTCTGGTTTATTTTATGATGCAGCAAAAATTGACTATCATAATTAGACTGAAGGTTGTTGTATTTGTGCTTTCTTATTAATATCTCATGACTGCCACTTGTCTTACTATGTTGCTTACCAGAAGTTTTTGTCTTACCCATGATACTCTCCAAAAAGGTCATGATGCCTCTCCACAGCAGTGTATAAAAACAAAATTATTGTTTTTTAAAGACAAAATTCCAACTTTATTTTGAAAATAAAACAAAAGATAATAACCATAACTTGATTAGATATTAAAGTCTGTGTGAACCGGAAGTTGCAAACGACTCTTCTCCAGTGTTGTGACGTATTTCCAAGTGAAACAGAATATTGAATAGAGGGCAGAGTTTTACTTTAGTGCTCCTCCTTTCCATCTCTCGCACTCCTCCTCTCCATATCTCACTCATAGCAGACGAACGGTTGCAGAAGAGTGCTTTACACGTTTTCAACCCAAGCCATCAAACTGACGTTATCAGAGAAGGAACGCCATTCCAGACCAGAAGTAACTTTTCAGATTTTGATTAAAGATTACTGCGGCAAACAAGTTTTTTCTGTGTTTTAACTTGCACGGATTCATTGTTCACCACAAGACCCGTAATATGACCAGTAATAATACTAATGTAAAGTGAAAACCTGTGAACCATTTATTAATGAGTTATGAACATTAACAACCTATGAAAAGGAACCTTAATGTAAAGTGAAAACCTGTTAACCATTTATTAATGAGTTATGAACATTAACAACCTATGAAAGGGAACATTAATGTAAAGTGGAAACCCGTGAACCATTTATTAATGAGTTATGAACATTAACAACCTATGAAAAGGAACCTTAATGTAAAGTGAAAACCTGTGAACCATTTATTAATGAGTTATGAACATTAACAACCTATGAAAAGGAACCTTAATGTAAAGTGGAAACCCGTGAACCATTTATTAATCAGTTATGAACATTAACAACCTATGAAAAGGAACCTTAATGTAAAGTGGAAACCCGTGAACCATTTATTAATCAGTTATGAACATTAACAACCTATGAAAAGGAACCTTAATGTAAAGTGGAAACCTGTTAACCATTTATTAATGAGTTATGAACATTAACAACCTATGAAAAGAAACCTTAATGTAAAGTGGAACTCATTTAGTGAGTTATAAACATTAATTACCTATTAAAGTGAACCTTAATGTAGTGTGAACACACGTTAATCATGTATTTATTAATTATTAATGTACACAGAAGATAATATCTTTTTCAGATGAAATATTTTATTTTTGATGAATGTCTCAGTAAACACAACTTTAAACTTGAAAAAAATAAAAAATCTTTTACAGCACAAAGTTACAGAGCATGACTTCTCATGAAAAGTGGCTTATGCAGGTAAACTTAAATTAAAACATTCAGAGAAACAATCAAGTATTCAGAAAAGATAATAAACATCACACCTATAAGCCAAACATATTTGATACAAGCTGAATAAAGGCACCTAAATATGTATTTTTTTTAATTAACAGTTGTGTAAACCATTAAATCAATGACCTAATGCACCATTACAGAACATTAGCAGCATATTAATATGCATTTAATAGATATTTCTGATATGATAAAGGCCACTGTAACTTGAGTACGTTATTTGGCTTTGGTCATCCGTACAGTACATGCGCGGGTGCGCCGGAGCGGTTATTTGTTTAAGATAACTACAAACTAACACAGCGATTACTAATATAATATAAACACTAGAAAACAAAGTCTGCGATTTTCACCTCAGTTAGCTTACCCATCAAATCAGTAAACACAAATTCCCTTCAACGCATGTTGGAACAGTACTGTGTAACTTCTTCTCAAAAGTGGCAAGGCTTTATTGAATGCTCACTAGCGCCAACTCCTGTCACACGCCAGAATCAACACGCATAGTGATGAGAACCCGAAAGAGAATAATAAAGTATAGCCTACTACTACTGCGTATAATAATAATAATAATAATAATAATAATTATAAATAGAAGAAGAATGCATTGCTC
This sequence comes from Chanodichthys erythropterus, assembly GCF_024489055.1. Classification (NCBI taxonomy): domain Eukaryota; kingdom Metazoa; phylum Chordata; class Actinopteri; order Cypriniformes; family Xenocyprididae; genus Chanodichthys; species Chanodichthys erythropterus. The sequence continues at coordinate 29,759,885 of NC_090240.1, forward strand.
ATTATACATTATTGTCACATTTGGTGTAAAGAGCAGTCAGGGAGCAGGATTCAGATGAAGCATTTTTTTTATTATGAAGAAAGTTATAGAAAACTAGACATGACAATAATATATTAGGCTATACTAATATATACTCTTTATATATACTCTTTATATACTTATATACTCTGTATACTTATATACTCTTTCAGGGTTACATCACTAAGCATGCGTGTTCTGGCGTGTGACAGGAGTTGGCGCATGAGCATCCAATACAGCCTTGCCACTATCATGAGAAGAAGTCATGCAGTTACCAGGGCATGCTCTAAAGTAAAATTTGTGTTTAAAGTTACTGATTTGATGGGTAAGCTAACTGAAGTGACATTGCAGACTATGTTTTTCAAGTGTTTATATTATAATCGCTGTGTTAGTTTGTATATTATATGTTTATTCGCGGTGTTAGCTTTTTATATTAAATAAATAACCGCTCTGGCACTCCCAAAAAATTACAGTATCCTTTATCATGATATCAAGAATAATTATTAATTGCTTATTAATATTTCAACAATAAAATATGTCACCAGGAAAAAAACAAAAGAGATCTGCGTCTGCTTTAATAAACACGATGCACACTACATTAAGGTTCACACAGGTTATTAATATTCGTAACTCATTAATAAATGGTTCACAGGTTTTCACTTTACATTAAGGTTCCTTTTCATAGGTTGTTAATGTTCATAACTCATTAATAAATGGTTCACAGGTTTTCACTTTACATTAAGGTTCCTTTTCATAGGTTGTTAATGTTTATAACTCATTAATAAATGGTTCACAGGTTTTCACTTTACATTAAGGTTCCTTTTCATAGGTTGTTAATGTTCATAACTCATTAATAAATGGTTAACAGGTTTTCACTTTACATTAAGGTTCCTTTTCATAGGTTGTTAATGTTCATAACTCATTAATAAATGGTTAACAGGTTTTCACTTTACATTAAGGTTCCTTTTCATAGGTTGTTAATGTTCATAACTCATTAATAAATGGTTCACAGGTTTTCACTTTACATTAGTATTATTACTGGTCATATTACGGGTCTTGTGGTGAACAATGAATCCGTGCAAGTTAAAACACAGAAAAAACTTGTTTGCCGCAGTAATCTTTAATCAAAATCTGAAAAGTTACTTCTGGTCTGGAATGGCGTTCCTTCTCTGATAACGTCAGTTTGATGGCTTGGGTTGAAAACGTGTAAAGCACTCTTCTGCAACCGTTCGTCTGCTATGAGTGAGATATGGAGAGGAGGAGTGCGAGAGATGGAAAGGAGGAGCACTAAAGTAAAACTCTGCCCTCTATTCAATATTCTGTTTCACTTGGAAATACGTCACAACACTGGAGAAGAGTCGTTTGCAACTTCCGGTTCACGCAGACTTTAATATCTAATCAAGTTATGGTTATTATCTTTTGTTTTATTTTCAAAATAAAGTTGGAATTTTGTCTTTAAAAAAACAATAATTTTGTTTTTATACACTGCTGTGGAGAGGCATCATGACCTTTTTGGAGAGTATCATGGGTAAGACAAAAACTTCTGGTAAGCAACATAGTAAGACAAGTGGCAGTCATGAGATAATAATAAGAAAGCACAAATACAACAACCTTCAGTCTAATTATGATAGTCAATTTTTGCTGCATCATAAAATAAACCAGAAATCTGGTTTTGAGTTAAATATGTTAATAAATACATTTATTAAGCATTTATAACATGTGAGTTAAAAACGGCTCACTATTTGGCAGGTATTGCATTAAAGTCGCCTTTTTATTCATGCAGTTATAACTGCATTATTAATGATTTATAATGCATTTGTAAATGACTTATTACTCATTAACAAACACCTTTATAAACCCTTTACAAAGGGAACCTTAATGTAAAGTGTTACCGACATTTTAAAATAGAAAATGTAATACTATTTCACAATATTAATGTTATTACTGTATTTTGATCAAATAAATGCAGCCTTGGTGAGCAAATGAACCTGAAAAATCTTACCAACCCCAAACTATTGAACTTTAGTGTAAATTCTTAAAACATATTGAAGAGTTCACATTGTTTTCTTTATACAGTGAAAGCATATAGTGACCACAGAGGCTGTCAAGCACATGTTTTGTGTTTCTTTTTGGGACTGATTGATCGTAGGCCTTATTGACCTCAAAAAAACTGAGGTGCATAAGCTCAAATCAATGATGCCTCAATCAATTCCAAAAGAGGATTTCAGAACCTGCCCTAATTGAAAGAAAACAAGCTGATAAAAAGATTAAATCCAATATTTGGCAATGACATAGCATAACGAAAGATTTATAAGTAGTTCTTTGTAGCTCTGTCATTTTTGACTGGAAACACCACAAAAAAAACCCCAAAAAACTCAAAAATCATCAAAATATTTTTGCTATATCCAGTTTGAGGAAATTCAATTCGTTTTAGTCCAATGGGTTAAAAATAGCTAGCATTTTGGGGAAAAAGAAAATCCTCTCCAGATCAAAATGACTGGAACACAACGAGAGGGTTACAATTGTTTCATTTTGGTTCCACAGAAGAATGTCAGACTGGTTTGGAAAGACATGAGGTGGAATAAATTATGACTGAGTGTCGATTTTTGTACTGAAGAAAGGGACATTTAAAGTATGATTATCATTGATGGCATTAAGATGATGGGTTATGGAATAATTAAATGCATTCTTGTTGACTAGTGTGGAGCTTGGAGGAGTGTTTCATCGCCAGTGTCTGACATGCAACCTGTTTGAGCGATGCAGCTTCTTCAAAGCGGACTTCAGCCCCAATCAGACATACTTTACCCTCTATTGCTTGGGTAAGATCACTGTCTCTCATGCACAAATGCAAACATGCATTTAGGCTGATGAATAAAGATGTCATACTTTTACAGGCCCAGGCGTCCCAAAGGTGACCATTCACAGCACAAGTGATCCTTCCAGTGAGTAGAATTAATACTCTTCTCATTATAAGCTGTTTAGTCAGCCTTGTGTGGCTGAAGGAAAGACTATTTTAATTGCTAATAAATTCTGGTTGCTAAAATTGCTAAAAATCAGGGCAGTTTTGGCCTAATGTTTAGAGAGTCAGACTTGTAACTCAAAGGTTGCGGGTTTGAGTCTCAGTACTGGCAGGAAATGTAAGTGGTGGGAGTGAATGAACAGTGCTCTCGTCCACTCTTATTACCCACAACTGAGGTGCCCTTGAGCAAGGTACCTAACCCCCAATCACTCCCCGGGCAGTGATTGGGGGTTAGGTACCTTGCTCAAGGGCACCTCAGTTGTGGGTAATAAGAGTGGACGAGAGCACCATTCATTCACTCCCACCACCTTCATTTCCTGAACTCAGCATAAATGGCTGCCCACTACTTCGGGTTTGTGTTCACGGTGTGTGTGTGTACTTGGATGGTTAAATGCAGAGCACAAAATCTGAGTACGGGACACCAACATGCACACAATAGGTAATATCAATAAAAAAAACGAAATACTTTTATGAAGAAACCTGTCTGGGCTCATTGTCAATCATCATAGGTAAACTAAAATGATTTCTGAAGGATCATGTGACACTGACTGGAGCTGAAAATTCAGCTTTGCATCACAGGAATAAATTACATTTCAAAATATATTAAAATTGAAAACAGTGTAGAATACCTTGGTGACCACATAACAACAACCAAGCAACCGTTCACATTTGCTTTAGAAAATATTATAGTTTAATTGCCAATATGATTCTTTCAAAAAAAAAAAGCACCCCAGTGAGTATTTTTAAAGTTTGTTGTAGTGAGAAAGTTCACTAAAACATTTTAAAAGTGCTGCATGGTATCTTCTTCAATTTTATTATCTCACTTCATCTTTAATTACACAGTCTTAACATTTAAAAACTCCATGGTGGTGGACCGTTCTGGTTTTATGCCAAAAATATATTAAGTCTGTGTGCTGCATTTTCAGGTTACATGGTGGTGGAAGACAACAGCCTCCTCGCTATGTCTCTTGAAACCAAGAGGCTCTCTGAGACCGTTTTCCAGACGCTTTCCTCCGACAATAGCGGTAAAAAGATTTCTTAAGTAACTGATTAAATTCCTCCTTTCAGTATAAATTGATCTCAACCTTTTACAAAGCCAACTAGATCTAAGAATCAATCAGGTAATTGTTTCGGTTTTGCTAATTGGTTCCTCATAGCTGTACCTGCCTTTAGGGGAAGCCCATTGTGGCTTGTTTGCATGTGTGTTTTTGCTTGTATGAAAGGGTTTGCACATGTGCACATCTGTGTATCTAAATCGCACACGTATTGTACATCAGGTCCCCCGACTGTGTTTGTTTGTGCATTTGTGTATGTGCGTTACTGAGAGTCTTTTAAAACCAACAGGCTCATGGGAGCTCATTTGCCAGTGGTTAGAATATTGATGAGCCAGTACCAAGACTTTCTTGCAGTATGGTAAAGTAGAAACGGCCGTTTGTTCTGTTTTAACTGCCTTTGCGAATAATTACAGACCTTGATGTTAAGATGTCCCTGCCCCCTGGGTACGAAGGAAACCTGCACCCTCTCCTTATTATCATGTAAGTGTCTCCCCGCAATTCACTAGCGCTTGCATGATACTGTTAGTAAGGCTGCTTTATTTTGTATTCCTGCTTTAGAGTAATAAGACAGCTAATTATGAGATAAAATGTAAAATGAAAATGTTGCATTATGAGATATAAAAGGTCACACCAATGTTCAAAAGCTTGCAGTTGGTAAGATTTTTTATGTTTTTAAAAGAAGTCTTTTAGGCTGCATTTATTTAGCGGCTGTTTGTACTAAGTGTAAATAGCATATCTTCTTAGCAAAAGATGCTATTTACACCAAAGTCCCTTTAAGACAAGTCATTTCACTCGGCGGCCATCTTTGAAACGCCTCTCGGGCATCCTGGGCATCATGCAATCTCTTTGAATGGGGAAACATCAAATTCTCCAAAACTGTTCGCCAACCTTACGATTAAATTTCATATTTGAAATCACCAATGAAATCTAACAACAACCGGTTCATGAATTTATTTTCTAAACGCTCGAATCATGATAAATAAACTGTATTTTTCAGGCTGGATCAAGCTAAAGCGCATGCGCAGACCTAAATGCTTGTCTCTTCGGAGGTGCGTGTCTGACTGTTTCTATAGAAACCGGCAATTCTAACGGCCGCTGAAGTGACGCGATGACTTTACCAGTCGGCGATTGGCTCTTATTTAGAAGGCGGGACTTATTCCGCCATATTGCACGTGACACTTTCTCCCATTCAAAACTATACGAGTGACACGTCTTGTGTTATTCTATAGTCTTTGTTTACACTAAGTGAAAATACTATTATTTCATAGAGACTATTTACACTAACTGAAAATAGCGCTATTTCTTAGGGATAGATACTATTTACACTAAATGAAAATAGCAATATATTCTATTTACACTGTGACAATAGCAGCATTGTCTTAGCAATATTCTATTTACACTAGGTGAAAATAGCGATTAGATTCTATTTACACCATGTAAAAGTATCAGTTCTGCAATAAGAGTAAATAACAGGATGCAATAACATCATAGAGTCTAAAGGATTATATTTATGAAAATTATTAAATGGATGCCTCCTTATTGGGGGAATAAAAACCCTCCTACACCTTCCCTTAACTAGGGTTAAAAGCAAGGTTTGTGAGCCTTACTCACTACTGCTGCGCCACTGAAGACGTTGAATTCAGCGCATCTTTTTAAAACTTGAGTGGCCCAACCAGGCATTGGTGGGCGGAGCTAGTGTAAATAGCGTTTGTCAACAAGGGACACTATTTGCACTTAGTGTAAATAGATACTCCGTTTATGGAATCAAAAATACTATAAAAGCAGTAATATTGTGAAATGTTATTAAAATTTAAAATAACTGATTACTATTTGAATATATTTTAAAATGTAATTAATTCCTGTGATCAAAGCTGTATTTTCAGCATCATTACTCCAGTCTTCAGTGTCACATGATTCTTCAGAAATTATTTTAATATGCTGATTTGCTGCTCAAGAAACATTTCTTATTATTATCAATGTTGAAAACAGTTGTGCTGCTAGAAACCATGATACATTTTTTTTTCTGAATGCTTTGATGAAATAAATTTTTTTTGTAATATTACAAAAAATTCAGTCACTTTTTATTAATTTTTATATATATCTTTGCTCAACAAAAGTATGTTATTATTAAAAAATATATATTTTAAATTAATTTAATTTGTGAGATAAAAATTTTTGTTGCAGAAACATTTTTTGTTTATTCTAAGGTTGAAAAAACTTCCATAGTAATGACATTTAAAACATAATAATCATAATTAAGCTCCTCTTAATGAAACATATTTGCATACTGAATTGTAATTGGTCTTGTCTTCTTGGCATTTATTAAACTTAAATAATGCATCCCACAGTGCTATGCACTGATGCACTCGACTTGACCTTCCATTTCTAGTGTGATGGATCAACCAGAAGTGATGTACTGTTTTTTTTGTTTTGTTTTTTAGAATATTAGTTACAAATAACATCTCTCTTTTGACTAATTATTTGATTAAACTTTCAAATTTTACACAAAATTGAAATAAGAATGCAAAAAGTTGAAAAAAATGAAACACTGAATTATTGCACTGTGAGGTCATGTGACAAGAATGTAGCATGCTACTGCTTAAATGATTGTGGTGAGCTCATGCTTAATGTTTTAATGAATTTTTAAATGGTAGGCAAATAATAATAATAAGTTTTATTAATATAGTGCCTTTCCAGAGCTCAAGGTCACTTTAAATTACAGTTGCATTTGGAAAGAATAACACTAAAGCAATAAACAGCAATGACAATCAACAGCAAAGTAAAAAAAAAATAAAAAATAGAATAAAGCACAATGAAAAACAAGACACAAAATGCAAAATAAAACATATAAAACCAAAATAGAAGTGAGAAATAACTGTAAACAGTAAGAAATAAGGCAGTATACAGTATACTGTAGCATATACTCCTATATAATAATAGTAATGGTAATAAGAAAACAAGATTCATGCCGAGCGTCTTGACAGTGACAAAGCAGCTCTGATTCTCAGCATGAAACTTAAGCTTACGCACCATAGAAATTCTTTTGCTGCTTTGCAAGCAGCGATACCTCCTTGAGGAAATGCAAATCTAGTTAAGATTCTCCTCTCCCTCGCCGTAGTTGGTTAGGCTACATGATTTATGAATGCTGCGTTATTAATAAGCAATATGCACATGCTCGATTGAGATGCAAGAAGTGTTCAGCAAGTGTGAAGATATTATAGAATGAAGATCAGTGTCCTAATGTCTTTTTAATCTACAATGTGACATTATATGTCAACACCTCCATCCATCCATTGCTCCCTGCATCTTTAGTGACAGTATTCCTGGCAAGCAGTCGGTGACGGAGGAGTTTGCCCTGGGCTGGCCGGAGGTTTTGTCCAGCCTGCATGGAGTAGCGCTTGCCTGGATCGACAGCAGAAGCCAGGTCTCGCAGGGACAGAAAAGCAGCACCCTGGACCCTCGTAAGCTGGGTTCCTTTCGCATTAAAGACAAGCTTGGAGTCGTGGAGTGAGTTGTTATTACAGTTATTAAGAATAATACCTGTAATAGAAAAGTCATTTTGCACATTACGCCACAAAATATCTCATAGGAAGGGCTTTATGCTCTGAAGCAGACGCTGGGTTTTCTTTTATATTTTGTTGAACGCTTGCTTGGCTAATTTAATTGAACCTACTTCTTGCTCAAGGCAAAAAAGCAATGTTATGTCTCAGCAGAGTTAATATGTTGGCTGCCTTTAAAAGACCAGCCATTTATCATAACTGCTAAATGCCACCTAAAATTTGCATATTTCATTGCAGATGGTTAATGCAGTTGCCGTACATTGATGGGAGAAGAATAGCTGTTTATGGAAAGGTAAAATATATGTTATGAAAAGCTCTAATATCTGATTGGATGAGCTGATTTTTCAAGTTGGCAGCTGTATACAGCCTACAGTTAGGGCTATATTATATATAGAACCTTAGCAATGTATCAAAAACACTCATAACACCTTAGCAACTGCATAGCGATGCGCTGGCAATCACCTCTGACATTCTAGTACTGCAAGCTCCGCCCATATTTTCTTTAGAATAGAAAACATGATGCAGTTGTGATTACTATTATGAATGTAATTTTTTTTTATCGAACATTGTTCTAAACTTTACAGCATTACAGAGATTTTTTTACAGTGGTTAAGGGGGTTTCTGTGTTGCATCACTCTAAATAGCAGCATTTAAAAGTGGTCAAATGGATCTACAGCTCCGCCTCTCGTGGCCTATTGCTTTAATTCACATCTTCTCAGCAAATGAATCCCTTTGTAGACTTGCATCATATTCTCACTTAGGATGTACTTTGAATTCAGTCTTCAGTTGCAGAGCTCTGACATCAGCCTTCATTTGTCCTCACAGGGATTCGGTGGCTATTTAGGTTTGAAGATGTTGACGGCAACCGATCAGATGTTCAAATGTGCCGCTGTCATGGCTCCTATCACAGACTTCAAGCTCTATAGTGAGTTCCAGCTCCATACACTAGCAAAAAAAGCAGTATGGAAGAACAGAATTTCTGGACATTCTTTGAAGTACATTCTTTGAAGTGCATTGGAGTACTTCAAAATACCATGGTTTGTGATATGGTAATCATTCAATCCCATGGTATATATCAAAGTGTCCTGGTACTACTTTTTTGTAAACTTATCCATTTGATAAATGCTATAATCTGTAGTGTGTTACAGTTTAATTTCAGATGTGTGAAAATGGATTCAACCTTGTTTTTCAGGTGCTGCCTTCTCGGAGAGATATCTAGGCCTTCCAACTAAAGAGGAACATTCATACATGGTAGAGCTTTTGCATCCATAACTTTATAATACATTATCAAGCATTGTTATAGAAGCATATTTCCTATTTTCCACCTATTTAAAATAAATTAAAAAAAAAAGGTAATTGTGAGATTGTGTAAAATAAGACCAGTTACATTGTTTCAAAGTTACATTTAAAAGAAACAAAGTCACAATTGTAACAAAGTTACAAGAAACAAAGTCACATTGTGAAGATTACAGTTACATGTTTCAAAGTAACAATTGTGACAAAAAGTTAGTTACGAGAAACAGTCACATTGTAACGTATATAGTTACAAGTTTCAAAGTCACAATTGTGACATAAAGTTACAGGTACAAAAAACAGTCACATTGTGATGATTATAGTTACAAGTTTCAAAGTCACAACTGTAACAAAGTTACAGGTACGAGAAACAGTCACATTGTAACGATTATAGTTACAAATTTCAAAGTCACAACTGTGAAAAAGTTAGTTACAAGAAAAAAATCACATTGTGACAATTACAGTTACAAGTTTCAAAGTCACAAGTGTGACAAAGTTACAGTTACGAGAAACAGTCACAATTGTGACAAATACAGTTACAGTTGTGACAAAGTTATATTTAAAAGAAACAAAGTCACAACCGTGAAAGTTACAGTTTCAAGAAACAAAGTCACATTGTGATGATTACAGTTACAGGTTTCAAAGTTACAATAGTGACAAAGTTACAGTTACGAGAAACAGTCATATTGTGACGATTATAGTTACAAATTTCAAAATCACAATTGTGACAAAGTTAGTTACGAGAAACAGTCACAATTGTGACAAATACAGTTACAGTTGTGACAAAGTTACATTTAAAAGAAACAAAGTCACAACTGTGACAGTTACAGTTACAAGAAAAAGTCACATTGTGATGATTACAGTTACAAGTTTCAGTCACAACTGTGACAGTTACAGTTAAAAGAAACAAAATCACAATTGTAACACAAAGTTACAATTATGAAAAACAAAGTCACAGTTGTGAATTTAGTCAAATTGTGACAAAATTAGTTACAATAGCTACATTGTGACAAAAAGTTACATTGTTACATTACACAGTCACAGTTGAGCACAGTTGAGGTCACATTGTCAGTTAATTGAGAGCAAAAAAGGTCACAATTGTGAAATTTAAAGTTGCACTGTGACATGTTACATTGTGACAAAGTTACAGTTACAAGAAACAAATTTATCATTGTGTGTTAAAGCCAGATTGTGGCATATAATGTTACATTGTGACAGTTATAGTTAATAGAAACAAAGTCACAATTGTGAGATTTAAAGTCACATTTTGACCGTTACAGTTACGAGAAACAGTCACATTGTAACAAAGTTAGTTACAAGAAACAAGTAATATAAAGGTACATTGTGACAAAGTTACATTTATGAGAAACAGACACATTTGTCAAAGTCACATTGTGACAAAATTGCAGTTATGAGAAACAAAGTCACAATTGTGAGTTAAAAAGCCACATTGTGGCATATAGTGTTACATTGTGACAGTTGCAGTTACAGAAACACAGGCACATTTGTGAGATTTAAAGTCTGTTGAAGTCTCAGTTATGATAAACAGTCACATTGTAACAAAGTTACTGTTATGAGATACAAATTCACAATTGTGAGATATAAAGTTACATTTAGACAAAGTTACAGTTATTAGAAACAATCACAATTGTAAAATTTAGTCTCATATTTGTTACAGTTACATAGAGCCAACAATTTGAGATTTAAAGTCACATTGTGACATGTAAAGTTACAGTTATTTATCTCCATAATTGGATATAAAGTCACACTGGGGAAAAATAAAACTACAATTACCTTTTTATATAGTGATTTGAGATACCAATATGAAATTTACTAACTACACTTCTGCCACTGTATTCACTGACCTAACAAAGTCACATGTTTCTGTTTTATCTTTGCAGACTGCTTCTTTGTTGGACGACATCAATAAGCTAAAGGATGAAAACTTCCTCCTCATACATGGGACTGCAGATGGTTAGCTTAAATAATAATGAAATTTAAAATCAGATGCATCATTGGTGGATTTTCAGTAATACTTGTTTGTATGTGTTTAGCGCGGGTACATTTCCAACATAGCGCTGAGTTGTTGAGTCGTCTGGTGAAGGTAGAGGCCAACTACACCCTTCAGCTGTACCCAGATGAAGGCCACACCTTGAGAGAAGACCGGAGCGATCAACACCTGCACCGCACCCTCCTTCAGTACCTCCACAACTGCCTCAAATACGACCCCTTCCTCAACATGGAGGAGGAAGAGGAGGACGAGGAGGAGGAAGAGTGATCTCTTCCACTGTGTCCGCTCTCGGTCCTTAAAGGTGCCCATTATGGTGACTAACTTCAGGTTGCGGTACTTCACCAAAGGAAAAGGGAGGAAAATGGAGATCAAGAGGACCAAATCCACCAGCTATTTACCACAAACTCAACTTTGGGGTGTTTTTTTTTTGTTAAGACTGCAACTGTAAATGTCTGAGTGTCCAGGAAGATGAAACACAACTCTGGTTTATACAGTTTTCAAGTAAATCACACACACAGTATAATGTCTAAGGACCCCATGTAATCAACATCTTTAGTCAGTTTATGTATATAATGGGTTAAAAGATGCTGCATAGGCATGTTGATTAGCCTTGATGTTGTAACGCCACCTTGTGGTGAAAGAGAACTAATGTTTTAAATGCAGCATGGATAGTGAAGTTGGAAATACTAATGGTCAGCAGACACAGTGTTATTGTTTTACTAAAACTGTTAAAAGTCATTTTGTAAATTGAAAGCTGAAGTTAAGCTGAATACAATATAGGGCTTTTCACACTTGACATTGTTAATCCTGGGTCATTCTAAACTCCAGGTAAACGAAATCCTGGGTTATCTTTATTCACGCTTATATTCCCGGGGTTAACAGTAATCTGCATATTTGCGGTGTCAGTGTCACTGACAGTGGCACGTGACCTGTTTATATATAAACTCTAGCATTGCGCGCCCTCATATTGCACATTGTTGACTGAAATATCAATTTTTTTTATGAGTGAACTTTTCGAACTATAAATGTAAGAATGGCGGCCTCTTCTTCACACTAATTGTCGCGTTTTCCATCGCCGTTTGACATTTTTCTTATCATAAACAGAAACGACTGTTTATACTTCGCGCGGTGCTTCCTTGACTGCCCAAACCGCGTGAATATAAGGCACGCGATTGGTTGTCGGTTGCTAAGCATCTAGTTGTAACATTCTAACACCGCATCGTTTCACACTACGCAAAAGCGGTGCTAACCCTGATCCAGAGCAGGGTTTCATAACCCCGGGTAAAAAGCGGTGTTAACCTCGCATCTAAATTACAAGTGTGAAGCGGTGTTTAGAACGACGATAACCCGAGGTAAAAGGGTTAGTTCACCCAAAAATGAAAATAATGTAATTTATTACTCACCCTCATGTCGTTCTACACCCATAAGACCTTCATTCATCTTCGGAACACAAATTAAGATATTTTTTGATGAAATCCGATGGCTCAGTGAGGCCTACATTCACAGCAATGACACTTCCTCTCTCAAGATCCATTAAGGTACTAAATACATATTTAAAACAGTTCATGCGAGTTCAGTAGTTCTACCTTAATATTATACAGTGATGAGAATACTTTTTGTGTGCCAAAAAAAAATAAAATAATGACTTTTCAACAATATAGTGATGGGCCAATTTCAAAACACTGCTTCGGAGCTTTACGAATCGAATCAGTGACTCGGATATCCTATCAAACGGCTAAACTGCTGACATCACATGATTTTGGCGCTCCGAGTCACTTATTCGATTCATAAAGCTCTGAAGCAGTGTTTTGATATCAGCCCATCACTATATTGTTGAAAAACTATTTTGTTTTTTTGGCGCACAAAAATATTTTCGTCGCTTTATAATATTAAGGTAGAACCACTGAACTCACATGAACTGATTTAGATGTTTTTAGTACCTTTATGGATCTTGAGAGAGGAAGTGTCATTGCTGTGAATGCAGGCCTCACTGAGCTATCGGATTTCATCAAAAATATCTTAATTTGTGTTCCGAAGATGAATGAAGGTCTTAAGGGTGTATAACGACATGTGGGTGAGTAATTAATGACATTATTTTCATTTTTGGGTGAACTAACACTTTAAGCGCAGTGTGAAAAGCCCTATTATGAATATAAGATGAAAAAATTAACGGTTGTCTTGTCAACTAACTGAAATAAAAGAGGTTGTATACTGAAGTACTAAAACAATAAAATAAAAAGTAAATAGAAATATTTTAAGATGACAAAAGCACATAACAAAATTACTAAAACTTGAACTAAAATGAAATCTGAACATATAAAAAAATAAATAAAACCATAATAATACTATAATAGTATGTAAATAATATTAAAGTAACACTAATGCTAATATCTAGAAAGAAGAGATAATGCTGATACTACAATAATGACCGCAAGTAAGATTGCTGACATGAAATTAACGCCTGTTTTACACAATATTTATTAGAAGTGGTTTCGAATTCACCAAACCAAACATCTGTTAATCAGCCAAACAGACATTGTTATTGGCTGTAAATGGCCAGTGTTTTGATCTAGCCTATACTGTGGAAGATTTGATTGAATGTAAACTGCAACATGTTATTTGAACCTGGCTCTTTATATGCATGACAAATCGGCTGCATGGTGCTGTATACTCTGACTCTTTCATAATAGCTGTGCCAAACGCAATAGAAATTGATGATAAAAATGTAGAAATTGCATACAGTGTGTTAACACAAAGCACACAATGTGCACAGACAGCGAGGTTTAAAGCATTGCGGTGTAAGTACACAGACTGTCCTCACTGTAAGGGCACAAAATCAATGAATCACACTGCATGCTGCTGTTTACAGAAGCCTTATAAGGTCTCCAGCATACATCATATCTCTTCATAAACGTCGAGCACTGCTATGCAGTTTCACACTGAGAGTAACTGTATTTTAGCTGGCAAACAAACACAACTCGTTGCCATTGTCATGCATATGCAGATTTTACGTTTACAGATCAAATGTGCCAAATACTCTGTGACCAAACCTTTCGGTACTGATTTATGTTACAGCTTTGAATGTGGCAGTTTGTGCATTTAGTACATTTTTGTTTCTTTGAGATTTTTGTGTGTGCTACAATTTATTAATTTATATTTGTTATAAAAATGTCCTGTGGTGGTACTATGGAAAAGTTATTGGTAATAACAGAGTACTTTTATATACACTATGGTACTGAATTATCAACTACCACAGAATGTCTCAAAAAAGGCATGTATTGCTTTTTTATACACTACCATTCAAAGCTTTGGGGTCAGTAAGATATTATTTAAAAAATTAATAGTTTTATTCAGCAAGGATGCATCTATTTCAAATAAATACTGTTCTTTTGAACTTTCTTTATTCATCAAAGAATTATGAAAAAAAATGTATCATGGTTTCCACAAAATTGACCCCACCAATCATAACGCGAAATCCGCCATTTTGTCCGACAAAGCAGTCAGGAGTTACAAGATTATCCTCGGTGGACTTGAACTTGAAAAATTATGAGTACTGACATCTTGCCGCGTTTGAAACAGCATTCCTTCTGATGTTAATTCATGTTTTTTTTGATGCTATGAATTAACTAGAAGGAAGAGATGATCGGTTTGTGAGCCGCTTGAGCTGAGGTGGTTAAAAAACTACACAGTTTGAAAGCTGGGACTTTGTTTAATATCATAAGTAACCTGCTCTGTCTTGTCTGTCGATGTGTTGTCAGTATCCTCTTTGCTCCGCGATGTATTTTTCAATCTGTGTGGCGTGACAGAGCCATGGCTTGTTGGACAAAGCAACAGTAACTAAGGGGGGCGGGTCTTTGCGAAGGGTCAATTATTAGGCAACATACTTTTTTTAACATCAATAATAAGAAATGTTCAAATCAGCATATTACACTTTTTTTCAAAAGCATTAAAAAATCTTACTAAACCCATACTTTTGAACAGTAGTCTTTATCGATATATGCAGGTTTAAGCATCCAGGCGTTCACCAGCTCATAACACAGTGACATAATATTTTTTTAAACACCATAATCTAATGATGATGAGAAAACAGATTGGCAATAAAAAAATTTAAGTATTGTAAAGGGGTAGTTCACCCAAAAATAAAATTTTGTTATCATTACTTCCCCTCAAGTTGTTCCAAACCTTTATGAATTTGTTTGTTCTGCTGAACACAAAGGAAGATATTTGGAAGAATCTGCTTGGTTACAAACATTCTTCCAAATATCTTCCTTTGTGTTCAGCCAAACAAAGAAATTCATAAAGGTTTGGAACAACTCGAGGGGGAGTAAATGATGATTGAATTTCAGTTTTGGAGGAACTATCCCTTTAAATTTTCTACAAGATCTCAGTCGTCCCACCTGTTTTCATCTTTCTCATTCACCAATCAAAAAAAATATTTTATTAAACCCATTTTTTTGTGACCTTCATGTATTGCTTAAATGTATATGTAGAAAACTTGTAAGTTCTGTGTGTTGACATTGTGATGCACCTAAGCAAGTTACACATCTCAGAATGTTCTGTTGTGTTGTAGGTCCAAGAAAATCCTTCTTAGCAGAGCTATGACAATGTTACAGGCAGCATGAAGTCTGAAACGAACGTCCTTGAGCCTCTGTATCTATATATTTGTATTTAATGACCCTTTTCCAATAAAGTCTGAAATCTTTGTGTACATGCAGTTTCAAGTCATTGCAGAATTCACATCAGACTAATTGATTATTGACCTAACTCAAACCTTTGAATATTTTTTTATCTTAAAGGCATGCATTTTTAGCAATACGTTCTATATTTGTGTAGGTCAAGGTTCCCTTACAGTTACAAAATTAACAGAACCAGCTAAAAAAAAAAACACATGACTTTACATGAGCATATCTGTCATTCTATTTCTAGACAGGCAGTTTAAAGAACAACCTACCGCTGAACGTATACGTCTGAATAATTTATGAACGTTCTATCCTTGAGCAAACCAATTAAATGAAAAAGCGATGAGCCTCATCGCCAATCAAAATCATTTTCCTCCTTTTCAACCAATCGGAACGCGCGTCTCCGTTCCATCCTCACCAGGCCCTATCTGATCCAAACCGCGCCTACAACAGGGCCCGAGTTCCTTTTTCAACCTTCACTGCGAGCACGGTAGCGAGAGGGGCACCTTCAAGCAGGGGTCGATAAAGAACCACTTGTAATATTTATACACACATACAAGAACAATGTCCTTCCTCTCTATCAGCAGACTAGCCCCAAGGCTCCTCAGTTCAAAGGTAGGAAAGTTTTATTTTAACTTGAGTGAGGAAAACACAGACTGCTACCCGGTTAGCTTAGCTTAGCAAAGATTACCGTAGTAACGGACAGCCAGTGTTAATAAACCATGACGAACATTATTACACTTTAGGTGATTTATGTATGAAAAATATTCTGTTTATGTGTCTCCCTCCTATTCAAGTCTATATCTAAATCAGCAGCTGTGTTTTAATATCAATTGTACCTGTACAGCATTTTACACATAGACGTTCAATTGTGTTTAAACTTTCAAAACGCACTCCAAACAAGGATATTTGAGCCACAGCCCATATGAAGTTCAAGAATGAGCTGTTTAAAGATGCATACATGTCAAAGAAACTGTTTACGGAGGTGTTTCTGATATTCATGCGCTTCTGAAGTCCATCTGTGTAGTTGACGTACTTTCACAGGGCACTAAACACTTTAACCGGTTTCAGTTGATCTAATGTCACTAAAATTTAACAGTCACTTTGACTTCTGTGATCTGCACCTGTTCAGCTGTAGCCTGACAGGTCAGTGTTTTTGTTGCTTTATGAGTCTGTGGTTGATTTGACCTTCAGGATTGTCATTCATATATATATGATCAGGCTTCAATAGTTGCTAGATCATCATAAATGCACCATAATAGACCGGCTATTTCACTTACTCACTATAGTGAGTAGTTTCTCAAAAGCATTGTGAGCTAAGTTGATCCTAGAGGCCATTGGTGGCAATGTTTCTACAATGTATTTAGGCTTACAATGCTTTTGGAAAGCCCTGTTTTTCATCACTTTAGTACTATACTGTTAATAGTGATGATAAAATGTCAAGTTGAATACCCCTGGTTTAGTTAATAAAAGCTCATATGACATTATGGAGTTGAAAAACGAGCTGGAGTAGTTTTCTGAATGATGACGATGCAGGTGTAATCTATGAAGTTATGTTATCTTTGATTTGAAATACCTTGAGTGATG
This sequence comes from Chanodichthys erythropterus, assembly GCF_024489055.1. NCBI lineage: Eukaryota > Metazoa > Chordata > Actinopteri > Cypriniformes > Xenocyprididae > Chanodichthys > Chanodichthys erythropterus. The sequence goes on from NC_090240.1 coordinate 29,777,107, forward strand.
TGTGACTGGTGATTTTTAACATGTGACTAAGATTGTGATGAGGACAAAAAAAATTAGTGGAAGGAGTGTCAAAGAACACTTATAACTTATAGAAACCTGCACTTATCAGTATACTGTCTCAGTTGAGCTCTCATAAGACTACACAATCATCATTATTGTTGCTGTAGAGATAAAGCCAATGCCACTCTGTCTGAATGACTTTATAGTAATATAGGTTACTGTGCTCTTGTCATTCAGGGTTAATGGTCTGTTCACACCCCTAAATGACCTTTGTACACCATGGAGAGTTTCTTTGCATTCTATTCTGCTGTGTATTGCACTTATGTAATCTGCTGATTGTCAGTTCATAGGAGTGACCGAGATACATTTCTGTACTGTACTTCCTTGCATAATTTTCCGTTTTTTTCTTGGTAACGTGTTGGACCTTGTTCAGACCTTGTAGTCTGCTTTGTAAACACTTGAAGCATACTTAAAGGGTTAGTTCACTCAAAAATTATATTTCTGTTATTCATTTTATTACCCTCATGTCGTTCCAAACCCGTAGTAATATCTTCGGAACACAAATTCAGATATTTTTGATGAAATCCAAGAGTGTTTTTTTTTTTTTTTTTAAATCTCCAATAGAAAGCAACGAAATTACCACATTAAATGTCCAGAAAAGTTGTTAAAATAGTCGGTGTGACTACAGTCATTCAACCTTAATGTTATGAAGTGACGAGAATATTTTTTGTGCGCAAAAACAAAATTAATGACTTTATTCAACAAATTCGTCTCTCCCCTGTCATTCTCCTATGCTATTTACATTGTTGCAGTGATTCCAGGTTTTACGTCAGAATGCCGGCTCAGTATTGGCCGACGCTGTTCACATGAGCAGCACGACACATGCGTGTAATACTGGCGCAGGAGCCATCCAATAATGAGCCGACTTTCGGATGTAAATACGGAAGTGCTGAACTGCATTTGAGTTTGTTTTGTTTTTTTTTGTTTTTTTTTTATTAAACTTGGTATTTTTATTTTGTTTTTGTGCAAAAAAAAGTATTCTCGTCACTTCATAACATTAAGGTTGAACCTCTGCAGTCATGTGGACTATTTTAATAATGTCTTTAGTACTTTTCTGGACCTTGAATGTGGTAATTTTGTTGCTTTCTATTGAGGATAAAAAAATACCTCTTGGATTTCATCAAATAATCTCAATTTATGTTCCGAAGATAAACAAAGGTCATAAGGGTTTAGAAGGACATGAGGGTGAGTAATTATAAATTTCATTTTTTAGTGGACTAACCCTGACACTGCAGGGAAATTTGCTTGGCTATTTGAATGGATTTTTATGCAGTGTGGTACTATAAAGAGCTGTTCCTGATAAAGCATTCAGGTGGTGGACAACCTCTCCAGCATGTCCGACACAGCTGTCCACCTGTCATGTGCTTTCAGTATTGAAAAACAAGATGTCATCTAAACAAAGCAGATGGGTTTCAAAGTCATCAGAGCATTACCTGTCAGTCTTTCATACATTTTCCTTTCCTAAAGAAAGCTTACAAAGAGTCCATTGTCTGTACAGGAATTTCTCCATATGGTATTTCTAGTGATCCCTGCTAACACGTCGACTCTTGTGTCTGTTCTGCATATAGACTTGCTCCGCAGAATAGGACTAGTCACTGCAGTAGTCAGAGGCAGATTCAAAAGTCATAGAGATGTCTAAGTAGGGCTGGGTATCGTTCAAAAATTTTCGATACCGAGACGATACCGATACCTTGACTTCGATACCGATACCTAAACGATACCTTTTTCGATACCAGTTTTATAAAATCTGTTTAAACAAGATTACATAACCTCAAAAAAAATGGTTTTATATTTTAACTTTGTTGACTTTTTTTCAGACTCAAAGACTCATCTCCAGAGCCACTGCGGGGAATAAAAAAAACACAAATTAACTAAATTTACCCAACACAATAAATCAGTGCAAATAGTTTTAATAAAGTTTAGTTTTCAATGCAAAAATTAAGTATGTGAGGCTCTTTTTAAATCACTCAGCAATTGTTCTTCTTCAAAAAATTTATTATTATTAACAAGATCAAAGCGGAAGTAAGAGTGACGCAAGTTCGTTGCGTCTTTCCGTGAAATAAGAGTTATGCGTCTTTATTAAAATCAACAGATTAATGATTCATCTCTCATCCACCTGCAATTAATTTGAATGTTATTTTTTTATTACTTGGCCCGACCCGCAAATTATCCGCAGTATCAGGAGGACGCTGATACCTCTTTTTCAGCAGAATTGTTCGCGTTCTGGAGCCAGAGGCAGAGCCTGTGCTCGTGCAGGCGAACGAGCCTGTCACGAACCCGTTGCGTGTTTCCATAGACTTGAGGAACGAACGCTGATGTAAAGCTGCTGTGTGTTGTACCTGTCCATAACTAGACTATAAAAAACATTGCGTGTTCCGCTGTTTCTGCAGGCAGTGCGACACTTTTGTTTTCTGTTAACAGTATCTGTAGTGAACCGGTTGCTCACATAAACAGACGTTTCTCACCCGTCCATTCGGAGATAAACTGAAAACGAAACCGTTGATTCACTCGCCCTCTCGCACATAGGGTCTCTCTCGCGCGTATAGTTTTATATATTTAGATATAAATAACAATGTAGCGCAACGTTTCTTGCTCCTCAACGAGACAGCGAAAGCATTTCTCCGCCCCTCTCCTCGGCTCCATTCTGAGGTACCGAAATTTGGTACCGAATGACAAGACACTTTTCGATACTCGGTAGTATCGAGGCAGTTCGATCGGTACCTAAAAAGTATCGAGTTCGGTACCCAGCCCTATGTCTAAGGTTGCCAGCTGGCCAGTAGCCTGTGCACATGCACTATTCTCTGCAGCTTTTGTGATGGGGTTGTTACCTTGATGCTGTTGCCAAGGTCTTTGTTATTTAGCATACATTGTCGCATAGGATTTGTAGTTGTGCAGTTTCATTTTACTTTTTTGTGCTGGCCTTGTAGGAAAACAGCCATATTTCTCCAAATATTTAATAATGTAGAGTTTTTTTTTTAATAGAAATGCATAATTATAATCTGAATTACTTTTTTATAGTGTAATCTTTTCTATATTATATCAGTGTTTTCCCACATGCTTCCCTGTAAGAAAATTCTGTACATTTTAAAGTTGCATCAATCTAGTGCACGTTAAAAGCAAAATTTAGAGCTTTTAAGTGACCAAATTGATCAAAAAATGTCTTTGCATACTACTATTGTTTTAAAACTTAACCGTAAAATAAAGTAAAATTTCATAGTATAATAGTTATTTAACTTTTGTCAAATTACAATACTAATGTCTTAATTTTTTCACTTGCAAGAGTTAAACCCTTAATGTTTTTTTTTTTTTTTTTTTTGTGGAAAACTGCAGAGAGACTCTCGGAGACGTTTATGTTTTTGACATTCTCATTACAATTCTAGTGTCAAATCAACTATATAATTAATTTAGTTCAGATAACATGATATTTTGAGTTTCTGTTGATTAAATCAACCGCCTTCATTGTATTAACTCAAATTTTTAATTTCAATCAACTCAAAATTTAGACAACTTTTTTGAGTTAAACCAAAAATTCTAATTTTATTTGAAGCATCAATTTACTCTCAAAAGGTGATTTATTTGCTCTATTTTGATCGCTACCGTATGCATCAGTGTATATCCGAATTATAAACTTTAATCCCAGTGTTCCTGTTATAATTTGAATGTTTGTAACAGAAATTATGATACTGTGTGGTTGAAAAGACAGTTTTATACCTATACAACTGCTCTCTCTGGCTCAGTGGCAGTGCAACAGAGATCGTACTTGTCAAATCGTGCTTTTTAGTTGACGTATGCAAATTGCTGTCATTTAGGAATTTTAGATGGTTTGTGTTTAAATTAAGATCGCAATCTTTTTACGATTCATTTAGCAGCTCTACATGCTCATAGATTTAGATTGTGTGAATTATATTGCTTTTGACAGATCTGACAGTATTCAGCTACTCCAGTACAGTACTTATGTAATCGCCCTCTTCTTTGGCGCACTGGGGTCAAACTAACAGCCGCTGGTAGCCTCACCTTTCCCACAGATTACACGTCCATAGACTTGGAGGAAGGTCAGCAGTTACTTATCAGCAACAATAAATGCCTGCACATAAATTAGCTCTAAACCTGATTGGATTGTTTTTCTGGCCACACAGCTACTGTATATTATGCAAAGTGTGTCAGACTGCTCTTTATTTCTGGACAGAGAGAAATTTAGCTGTAGGGCAGAGTGACTGGTGTCTGGTGTCAGTGCACTGACTTCAGGAGTTGGCCTCCTGACTGACAATCAGGAGCCCAAAGCTGTAGGAAGTATTGGCTCTTGTTCATTAAAGTGCAACAATTTCCTGTATAATCCAGCTCAATTGCCCAGTCTTAGCCTGACCTTTCAGGTGAAAGCAAACCAGTATGTACACTGCAGCCTAGTGCTGTTTTGGAAATGAAAGAAAAAATAAGAAACGTTGCCATAAACTTAAGGTTTTTTTTTATGCACAATGTGTCAACATTCAAGGGCAACGTTAGGCTACATTCAAACTGCAAAACCTAATGCTCAATTACGACTGACTTGTATGCGCAAAAGAACGATACAAACGGGGTTGCCCGGTTTTTACCACAAAATCGACTCAATTGCTTCTCAAAACTAGTCCAAACCTAGCTCAATCGCGTTCCGTGGGGTATCCCGGTAAAAAATGCGTTCCGGGGGTTAAACGCGTTAGTGCGGTCGCTTCAACCCACGGAGTTGCAAAACAACCTGCGGCAACAGTGGAAAAACACACACAATGCGCTGTCATACGGAAGTAAACATGGAGGGCATTAACGTAAAGCATTACGCATTTATTTATAGTATGATCTGCCGCAGAAGTTAGCGAAATTATGCGCAGGCAATATGGACAAGAAAGACGATGTGACAAAAGAGCAGAGTTTTGAAACTTTTATAATACGAGCCCTCATGTTTTGTATGTATTATAGAGCTGTCTCTGTAATACTTATGAGTTCTGACACATCACTGCACTTCTACTGACTACCTCTCGCAACTGTCTTGATAACATTGGGTATGTAAAATCTTTCAAGAGTGCAGAATCGTGACAAGTGACATAAAAATCACATTAATTCCGATATGACTGTTCACACTGCGGTCGCTTTACAAAACATCTGACCTGTATCGGATTTAGTACAACATATGGAAGTGGCACAAATTGGAATTGAAAAGATCAGATTCAGTGTGGTTTGTACTTTTCACACTGTAATGGGGAAAACAGATTTGGGCCACATTTACCTGCAATGTGTACATAGTCTTAGAGAGTTTGCATCCATGTCTATATTAACTATTTAATTGTTCATGCTCAATTGTGCACTCTTTTTACATTCAAATGGTCTGCCGCTTTGTAATTCGTTAATCATTAGAAACTCAAATCAGTCAATGACACTTTTAAATGTAATTTTTTGCAAATCTCAGAAGGAACATCCATTTTTTCATACTGTACATTGTTACTAAAAATTATAGATTTTTTTAAAATGTTTTATTTTGAATTTATGTTGACAAAATAATATACAATTTTAATATTCATTTATCAGTTATCGGCCATACCATCAAAATAATCATTGGCTTATCAGTGCATCACTATTTTTAAATTTGCTAAAGAAAATGTAAGCACTGCTTCTCTATGTAATACTGGATGACAGGATGTATTGGGTTGTTTGGTGATTAGCTACTCACTAATATCCACAAATCAGAGGTGAATTACTTTTTTTAAAAGCTGAACATCTTTTTTATTTAACAACCCACAGCTAAATGCTATAAACAGCTGCCAGTTTGTGTGTGTACTGTGTAGAGGATTAATGATGATTCCAGTGAATTTTTATATTTTTTTGGAGAATCATACTCTCTTCATCTCCCCAAATGCCTTTCCAATCCGACCCAGCTTTACGTCTGAGCTTGAGTCATTCTGCAGTGGCAGTTTATCTCCACTCCTGCTGTGTGTCAATCAGACAGGGCTCTTAATCTAAAGCTATATATAGAAATGAAGGATGTATCTCAATGGAGGAAAGGCTTGGGTCATACAGGAAAAACTCATCATTCTTCCTTAAGGAATTCTGTAATAGAATTAGCTCAGATCCATACATCTGTCTCTACAATTCATTGTTCTCTTGCGCCTTGGTGCCTTTGTGGTCATGTAAAATATTGTCATTACATATGTCTTAATGCTATAATTAAATTGTATTAGGTCCTATATCTCTGTATTATATTTGTAGTATTGAATCTCATATAAGGCAATCATGATCAATGACACAGTGGAGTTTAAGACACTTCACATCTAGTTGCTCTGGATCTAGTCTTGTCTATGTAATAAGTGTGCTTTAATTATCTTGGACAGAATAAAACACCTGCTAATTGGCAGAGTTGTCATAGATGATAGAGAAATGCTTTAAATGTTATGTTCTACATGTAGTAAGCTCTGTATCACTGTAGATGTAAACTGTTTTCTGGCCCTTTGACTTCAGACCCAGTTGAAAACATTTGGGCCAGTGAAATGTACTGTAATAAGAAGCTTTGTAATTTGAATCCAAAGAAAAAGCATTACCTTGGCAACTGACGCATTTTGCATTGTGCAACTAAAGTCACCTGCCTTGCAGCTGTCAGCAGGCCTTCCGCAGCAAAAATCTCTGTTAACCCTGGTTGTGATAATGATGAACTTCCCCTGCTTTGCATCTTTCATCTAAGTTGTTATTTTCTTCTCTCTTCCAGAATGCAGCATGCATTGTTGTGGCTGCCAGAAATGTCAGCGCGTCAACGGTATGTATCTGCATCATTTCACAGCCTTGCTTTTGAAAGGTTGAGTCACTGTCACATTTCTGTGTCCACTTTTTTGAACCTCAAAATCACTTTCTTTTATAATATGTTAGGCATTTGTTAAATCTTTTAGTTAGTCAGATTCACTAACTAAAAAGTGACCTTTTTTTCCCTTGACCAGAATTTAAAAGATGTCTTGGCAGACCTCATCCCTAAAGAACAGAGCAGGATCAAGAACTTCAAACAGCAGCATGGCAAAACCCCAATCGGTCAGATAACGGTGGACATGGTGAGAGAAAACTCACTGCATTCACTGTTACTATTAATCATGTCTGTTAGATTTTTGTAGTACTTAGTCATTTTAGTTACTTGCCAATGCAACATTTAATTGTTTTCTAGTATCTATTGAGTAGTTTTAGTAGTTTGTTTTTAACAATCACAACACTGATACAGCATTCCAGACATTGCAACACCACTCACTCTCTTTTAGCAGATGGATGGCTCTTCATGCATAGAATAGTTTTTATTTTTGTCATGTATTAACTATTGTGTGAAAGCAATAAATCTGTGCTGTATTATAAACATAACACGTGCAGCGCCATGACTGTCAGGACAATGCCCTTTAATCGTGATATTTACAGCACCTTATTGCTTAAATTAATGTTTGCTGACCTTTAAACCCCAAATACCCCTTTATCAACATGAACCATGAATGTTTATTAGTTACTTGTATTTTACTGCTGATTTTTATCATTAATATTACTGAAGATGTTAATTTTATTAGTAAAGTAAATTGAATTATTAATACAAATACAAATATTGCATTTTGTCTTTCTTAGTAACTGGTACTCCTGTTTGGGAGTCATTGGCTAAAAGGGAAAGTTTAATTTCTCACCTTAATGTTCCAAACCCACAAGGCTTTCATTCATCTTCAGAACACAAATGAAGATCTTTTTAATGAAATCTGAGCGATTTCTGTCCCTCCATTGACAGCTACATACCTACCACTTTGGTGCTCCAAAAAGTTCATAAAGAAATCGTAAAAGTAATCCAAATGAATTGAGCTGAAGAGACTTGATCACTTTATATGATGAACAGATTGAATTTAGGCTTTGAGTCACATATAAACATTGATCAGTGAACATAAACAGAAGCTCAACCAAACCTGAATGACGCACAAGAACAAACCTCTTCTAGAAGCTCGAACGTACTGCGTAACACGAGAATGAACCTCATCTGTTCTCGCACATCAAGCGAACATGATTGAGCTTCTGTTTACCACAACTGATGTGTGAGTTGATGAATGTTTCTATGTGAATAAAAGCCTAAATTCAATCTGTTCATCATATAAAGCAATCAAGTCTCTTCAGAGAATTTGGACTAAACCACTCAATTTATATGGATTAGTTTTACAATCTCTTTATGAACATTTTGAAGAGTCAAAGTAGTTGTGTGGCTGTCAATGGAGGGACAGAAAGTTCTGATTTCATTAAAAATATCTAAATTTGTGTTCCGAAGATGAACGAATGTTTTATGGGTTTGGAACGACATGACAATTTTCATTTTTGTGTGAACTATCCCTTTAAATTTACCCCTAATTCAGCCAGGTTTTGTCTCATCTGACATGATGACAAGAGCAAGTGTTGCCTAACATGCCTGACCAGTTCTGTCTCACATGATGTGGTGCTGCACTCCCCCACAAACACAGTGATAGTTTTTGCCCTCTGATTGGACTACTGTTTTCTCAAGGACCCTCAGGCTGTGGTGTGAGTGCTGATGCTCTCATGGCTGTTCTTTCAGCTGAGTCATGTGGTCTTTGTCTCACTGCCAGTTGTTCTACATTGCAGACTAAACTGCATCTGAGGGGTATTATTACTCAAACATATGACACAAGAAATAGAGGCCACAGAAGTGAGATGGAGGACTCAGAAAAGGGTGTTGATAGAAGCATTTCAGTAATGTTTGAGTGCTGTTTTTCTGTTTAACAGGTTTATGGAGGAATGAGAGGCATGAAGGGTTTAGTGTATGAGACCTCTGTGCTCGACCCTGATGAGGTAAACACAACCTTTGAACTTTTATCCTTGACGCATAAAATACTTATTTTATGTTTTGAAAATGCACCATAAATGATGAAAGCTCATTATTTGCACATAGTACAGCTGTGCTGCTGTAAGCTAAAAATAGAAAGTGGTGTCATGGTGCCTTGGATAAATATACATTGGGTTAGTAGTATTTATCCTACTAACCCCTGAACTCTGTGAGTTTGAAGCTGTAGTTCTCATTGTTTACTTTATTCAGTCAAACATACTGATGCCCTCCCTGTGTTTATCGATCGCATCTTTAGGGCATCCGTTTCCGTGGTTACAGCATTCCAGAATGTCAGCAGCTGTTGCCCAAGGCTTCTGGTGGAGAGGAGCCGCTGCCAGAGGGTCTGTTCTGGCTGCTGATCACAGGACAGGTGCCCACTGAGGAGCAGGTGAGGAGGAATTCATTCATGTTCACTGCAGTGTTACCCATCAAAGAAATTCAGAGCGTAATGGAGGAAATATGGGCAGAGCCGTGACCTAGCATTTAAAGGCTTCAATATGTTGAGCCATGGTGCTCATGTGAGAAAAATGAGTTTAAGTCCAGCATGCAACATTTCCTGATTCTGTTTCCTTTCTTTTTTCCCTTTTCTTTATCGACTGTTTTTTTTTATTTTTTATATATATATAAAAACCATGCACATTGATTTTGCAGTACTTCACATATAAGTGAAACAATGTAAAATCTGTCAGTTTAAACTGCAAACCTGATTAAAGAGGCATATGTTGTATTATCTGAGATTGTTGGGGTGTTAATCACATTGTGGCCCACATTAGGCAGCCATAGACACAACTCTAAAAATATCTATTGAGAAACAAAGCGTTTTGTTGTGGCTATCTTTGCGTAGATCTTAATAATAACATTAGGTAAAGGAAAATGTACAGTCAGTCTCTATTCCTTATTTTTCCTTTTTTTCTTGAGCTTCTAGTTGTTTTATGGTCGCTCCATAATATATATATTATACACACAATTTAAAAGAATGTTTTTCCATTTAAATATACTCTAAAATATAATATATTTCTGTGATGCTAAGCTGAATTTTCATCATCCTTTACTCCAGTCTTAAGTGTCTCTTGATCCTTCAGAAATCATTGTAAATTGTAATATTATTTCACAATATTACTGTTTTGAACATTTTTGATCAGATAAATGCAGGATTAATGAGCACACAAGACTTCTTTCAAAAACATTAAAAATAGTAAAATGTGTCTGATACAGTCAAACCAAAAATTCATACATATTTGATATTTTTTATACTTTTTTACTAGTGGGTGCAGGACACTGTAGTTTATTTATGTAAGTGAGGATAGCTAAATAAAGTAAACTGTGACATATTATACCCAAACATTCTTCATACAGTGGACTACCAGCAAAATGATACAAATTTGTAACCAAAAACTATTCAGACACTTTGACCTGACCATGTTTTGCTTAAGTGTTATCTGACATAATTAAGATTATTTCTGACAGTTTATCTCTGAGATTTCGTCATATTTTATTACCATTTTTGTAAACTACAGTGAATAAACTGTATTAATAAACTGTTCAAGGTGTCTGAATACATTTTGATTTGACTGTATCCTCTTAGTATCTTATAAGTAAAAGTCTTTTTCTCTCATTTAACTTTTTTTTTTTTTTTTTTGGCTGTTTCCCCAGGTGAGTTGGTTGTCTAAGGAGTGGGCTAAGCGCGCAGCCCTTCCCTCTCATGTGGTCACCATGCTCGACAACTTCCCCACCAACCTGCACCCCATGTCTCAGTTCAGCGCCGCTATCACGGCTCTGAACAGTGAGAGCAGTTTTGCTCGGGCTTACTCTGAGGGAGTTAACAAGGCCAAGTACTGGGAGGTAAGTCACTGAAAATATGTGTTCTAGAAACTGTAAAAGTGAAATGTGTAAGGATAAACATAAGACTAAAACAACTCTTATTAACAGTAATCTAAAGCAAATTATTCATTCACTCCATTTCTGTGTAGTTTGTGTACGAGGACTCCATGGACTTGATCGCCAAGCTACCCTGCGTGGCGGCTAAGATCTACCGTAACTTGTACCGTGAAGGCAGCAGCATCGGCGCCATCGACTCGAACCTGGACTGGTCACACAACTTCACCAACATGCTGGGCTACAGCGAGCCACAGTTCACAGAACTCATGAGGCTGTACCTCACCATCCACAGGTGATGACCTACAAACTCATTGACTCATTCGTCATAAACTCCTCCTCCACTGTTCAGTTCTAGGCAGTCATTAGGAATGAGGTCAGCTTGGACTTTTAACCTTTGTGATTGCCCTCAGTAAAACTTTCCAGTTTTCTGAGACTTTTACCTCATTCTTAGGAATAAAAGCTTGTGTTTCTAGTCCTACTGGGAGACCTGAATGCACCTGATGTCTATTTCCAAATTGGATCATTCAGGCCATTAAACACCAAAAGCACAATACAATACTGTAAATTGGCTCTTCATAGGAAAAACGGCCACATTTTGAAACTGAAAATAAAGTTAAGAGAGCAGTGGTGTAATATTAAAAGCCAAAGATTTGCTGTACCTTCCTTTGAAAGACCATGCTAAACCCTGTTCATTTAGCAAGTCAACAGCATTAAGTAATTTTTCTAGTGCTGCAACGATCATTGAACAATATGTGGATTATCTGATTAATAAATAATTGATAGATTAATCAAGATAAGATGTTTAATACACAGCAATGTTGAATGGGACTTTAGACTGATGGGACCTGCAATCTACACTAGCAAAAGCAGTTATCACTTTTATTGCTGATTAAATGGATGCAATTGAAGCACATAAAGAGCCGAAACTATTTAAATTAATATTAAAAAGTCTACTATTAAATATTTTAAATCCTCAAAATCTGTGTATTTTAATTCTCTAATGACAGTTAATGGCATTAGCGCACCTCATTAACTTTTACATTTTGAAAAATTGTTTGCGCTACTTAAAGGTTTATTGATATCTCTTAATCTCCTTCTTACCACTGACTTTAGACTGTACGCATATTATTCAGTCAGCAAGAAAACACCCTGCTAGTGTACTTGTTAGGAAAGAATTGGGAAGTGAGAGAGGACTGACTTTTCTATAGAATATTCAAATGAATCAAGTCTTCCCTCATGTGGTTGTTAGTTTAGTCTACAATCTAGTTTAGTGTCTTTTGACCTTTTTGTGTGCTTCTGTTTCTCTACAGTGATCATGAGGGTGGAAACGTCAGCGCACACACTAGTCACCTGGTAGGCAGTGCCCTATCTGACCCCTACCTCTCCTTCAGTGCTGCTATGAATGGCCTGGCCGGACCCCTGCATGGACTGGCCAATCAGGTTTGAGCCTTAATGTGTTTAGTGCTGCACAAGACATATGGTTATGAAATACTAACTAGCTTTGCATTTCATTCATGCATTTCCTTCTCTGTCCTGTAGGAGGTGCTGGTGTGGCTGACAGCCCTGCAGAAGGAGCTCGGTGGTGAGGTGTCTGATGAGAAAATGAGAGATTACATTTGGAACACACTCAAATCAGGCAGAGTGCGTTCCTTTGCTATGTTCCAATAGGAAATGCATGAACATACAAAAGATGTGGTTGTAGAAGGATGAAAATATAATGGATTATTATTCACACTGATTGTTCACTTTCATGTCGTTATTCAGGTGGTGCCAGGCTATGGCCATGCTGTGCTGAGGAAGACAGATCCCCGCTACACCTGTCAACGCGAGTTTGCCCTCAAGCACCTTCCCAATGACCCCATGTTCAAGCTGGTAGCTCAACTCTACAAGATCGTACCTAATGTGCTTCTGGAGCAGGGCAAGGCCAAGAACCCCTGGCCCAATGTAGATGCACACAGCGGAGTCCTGTTGCAAGTAAGACACCAGAAATCAGCCGATAATACATATAAGGCTCATTGACGTGCATATTTTTGTGTGAGGGTTTTCAAAAGTACCGACTTCGGTACCAATCAGTACTGAAATTTTAAAAATGTGATGTTTTGAGCGCTGTTTAGTGGATTCGTGAACACCTCTTATTGGCCATTGTGTTCACACGCTCAACAGATATGTCAGCGGACTGGTCCGCGATGGACGCCTGCTTTCAAACGCTCGCATGTGTATCTGTGCAAGTGCTCGGTGAAGAGCATCATTGACTATTTACAACATATTTTTGAAGCATTGATCTTTTTAGCAATCACAGACATATCCGATAAACCCATGAACACAATGGCCAATCATAGGTGTTTATGAATCCGTGCTCAATGTCACATTTTTTAAATTTCAGTACCGACTTTGTACGCATATACTGTACAAAGTACAAAATGTAAAAGTGAAGAGGAGAAGAGGTGTGCTAATGCCATTAACTGTCATTAGAGAATTAAAATACACAGATTGAGGATTTAAAATAAAATATTTAATAGTAGAATAATAATATTAATAAAAATAATTATTTTGTTTTATCTTAAACCCCCAAAATGTCAGGTGGTGCAACTGTCTGAACAAATTAACAGACTAAGAAAACTATTTCAAATGGTGTCTTAATAATAAAAAATGTATGGTATTTATGGTATCATTTTAGGTTTGAAACCTTTTTATATAAACAAATTTTATAAATATCAGTAGTTTTAAAGCTGTAGAGATAATTGAAATCTTTTGTCAAGTAATTTGTATATTCTCAAATGTCAGGGTGGCACAACTGCAAACATGGCTCTTTTATTATGAATTGACACGGTAATAACAGTAAACATGATAATGCATCATCTAGAGGACCCCAAATGATGAAAAGGTTTATATCTCTCTCAAATACTGGGGAAAAAAAACTGCTAATTTTAGTATGGGTAGGTTGGTACACTTTCCATGTCAGGTGGTATAACTACATCATATATACATATAACTATTTGGTTGTACCGCCTGACATAAAACCATTCAACAAATAAATTTAAACATTTTGAAATGTTATTTAACAACTGAAACTTGTTTAAACACATTCATGACTCAAAAATATGCATTACATCACTTTTTAAAAGATTTTTTAAAAAACACCTTTTTTAAAGCTTTGCTTGTCAGTGACCCATAAATATGATTAAAAGATGATCTGTGGTATTTTAGTACAGATCTGTATCATTTTTGTCCAGTGCCTCTAAAATATCTTGTATTATTTATATGTAATGTATATTAAATATATAACATTTTTATATACACTTTAAAATATAAACCTTTTTTTTTAATTTTACAATAATATACAATATAAAAAAACAACTAATATAATTATTTATATTATTAATAAAATTTTATTTAAACCTATATTTAACCTTTATCCCATTGAATATTTGGCTGCACCTTTTTCCACTTTTTCTTTGTACAGATAACATCGATTTTTCTGTTTTGCTCTGTTGAAATCATCTCATATTTCTATTCTTGTGTTTTGCAGTATTATGGCATGACTGAGATGAACTATTACACTGTGTTGTTCGGCGTATCCCGGGCTTTGGGCGTCCTCGCCCAGCTGGTGTGGAGCAGAGCGCTTGGCTTCCCTCTGGAGCGTCCCAAGTCCATGAGCACGGACGGACTCATGGCACTTGTTGGGGCAAAATCAGGCTAGAGGGGGAGAGACCATGCCAGCGGAGTGAGAACAGGAAGGGGAGGAGCTTAAACTATTAGAAACAAGCCTCCGGGCTAAGGGATTTAAAGAGACAGTACACTTTTAAATTTCATCTAAAAAGGGCCTTTATTAATATTAAAACGTCAAGATTATACATCCCATTTACACACTTATTAGTTCTCAAAAGCACATTTACAGCTACTTTTTTCACAGGAAATGTGTAGACACATTACACAATCATCACTTGTTATTGCTCCTCTTCAGTTTTCCCGCATTTCTTGCCAGTTTTTCAGACCATCTGACCCGCTTGAATGATGCAGCTATGGATGTAGTGGGGTGGTTTGATGGAGAAGGGTGTGTTATTATCCAAGAACACAGCCGAGAGCAATCTTCCCAGAAATCACTTCTCTCCTATTTAAACTAAGAATGACTATTTAATACTAGTTAGTTCACCTAGTATGTAAATAAACCCTTTATCCTCAGCTGTCACACAAACTATTTCAGTTTTAGTCTTGTACTTTTACTCTCCCGAGATCAGATGTTCACTTGAGCCTCTGTTTGTATGAGGAAACGAATCGTCAAAGTCCTGCTCTGAGCCTGTCCGATAATTCGACAGTTTGACGAGGCGTTCCTCTAGCTAACATCAGGTTTCTCCTTGTAAGAGCACTCCATGGCGGCAAAACGGTCCTCTCTCAATAGAATTGATTCTATGAGTTCAGTTCAACTTGGGAAGCTTGTATATTTGTTTAAAAGGGTACTGCCCCTTTAAGTTATCTCTCATATTGCTCTCTGACTTCAACCAATCGTCTTCATCTTCCTGTCTGTTGTTTGGATGCACATGTGGTGCCCTTTTTATTTAAAATAACCAGTCCTTCCAATTTTTTTTCTCCTTTATTTCATCAGTGGACATACTGGCTTTGATTTGTCATTCACACAAATTTTTGTAGTCGCAGGTGATTCGCGTACCAACTTGAGAGCAAGTAGAATTTGTGGCGTTTATTTGTACGTTCATCCAAGAGCGTTCAAAATCTGCTAACATTTTACCTGTTTAGAGATTTAGTTTCCTTTTTTTCCTACAGTGTTTTGAAGAACGATGTCTTGTATAAAGAGAGAAGCTGTCATTTTGTGTAGGTATACATAATTTGTGGTTTTATTTATTCATGTAAATATAGTTTGAATGTATGAACTGCATATCAAAACAGTGTCTCACCATCCCTGTAAGTCATCAAACTACTTACTATAACGATAACCATCTATAATGACTCCCTTAACTCTTTATTTTAAATAAACTATAACTTTAATATAATTTAAAACATGTCTTGTACATGAGATCGTCTGCTGTGGCGCACATGGGTCTTGCTCTCAGGTTGTTTTTTGGATAATCTAGCAGCTATTTAGGCTAGTCAGTCCATAAGCACTCCAATGGCACTTTTCCCCATCATTGTTTTCTTTGCGTATAACCCCACTCATCTAATAGCTTGAGAATATTTGTCTGGTTTGCCGTGCCCTTTTCCAGTGTGACTGTTTTCATCATGATGTAAGTGATTGGGTTATGCTCAGTCAGGTTAATTTAAATAATGAGGTGAATATGGAGATAATTGGTTGAAGTCAGATCCATCAGGGAAAAATGGGGAGGGGAACAAGAGAATGGGGTTCAAATGAGTCTGGATTGATTGGGGGGAAAATAAGCTTAGGTAAACAAAAAAGAAAAAAATGGGAAAACTTGACAAAAAGAGAAAACCAATAAATGTTTTTAACAAACACTTGAGGATTTTTCTTCTTTTCAACATGAAACACTTTCACTGTCTTTTATATGCACAAGATTATTCATATATTAATCAAATTTGGTCATATTCTACCATTCAGCTGTCCATAATGTAATTGCCAATGTAAACATATTAACCCAAGCCAATATTCTGGTTACTAGAAACACAAATAAGGGATACTCATTTTTATTTTTTTTGTGGTTCAATGAAGAGCCTTTAATGTCCAAAAACGTTTTTACATCTCACAAAAGGTTCTTCAGATTCTAAAATTGGTCCAATTAAAGGTTCTTTGTGGAACTTCTGTCATTGCTGAGCTGGTATATCGCTTTATTCATATTTTTTATGTAATTGGAATATCTACTATAGAAATAACCATTAATATTTGCGCATGTTCAGCTTAAAGTAAATCTGTAAGACCTTCGTTAATCTTCAGAACACAAATTAAGATATTTTAGTTGACATCCGATAGCTCCGTGAGGCCTCCATATAAGCAATGTCACTTCCTCTCTCAAGATCCATAAAGGTACTAAAAACATATTTAAATCGGTTCATGTGAGTACAGTGGTTCAATATTAATATTATAAAGCGACGAGAATATTTTTGGTGCACCAAAAAAACAAAATAACGACTTATTTAGTGATGGCCGATTTTAAAACACTGCTTCAGGAAGCATCGGAGCACAAATGAATTAGTGTGTCGAATCTGCTGTTCGGAGCGCCAAAGTCACGTGATTTCAGCCGTTGGCAGTTTGACACGCGATCCGAATCATGATTCGACACACTGATTCATTTGTGCTCTGATGCTTCCTGAAGCAGTGTTTTGAAATCGGCCATCACTAAGTCGTTATTTTGTTTTGGCGCTCCAAAAATATTCTCGTCGCTTTATAATATTAATATTGAACCACTGTACTCACATGAACCGATTTAAATATGTTTTTAGTACCTTTATGGATCTTGAGAGAGAAAGTGTCCATTGCTCCCTATGGAGGCCTCACAGAGCTATCGGATCTCAACTAAAATATGAAGAGTTTGGTTCCAAAACGCAATAACTACATTTTGATTAATTTGAGTAAAAAGGTGTTTTCTTTACCAAGAAAGTGGCAAGATGAAAACCACTATTTTCTGTTTCAGACTTTCACATAGCATCTTTTGGTAATTAAAACATTAAAAATTCAAATCTACATTTTAATTTTTAAAAGTTTATTATAAAAACGTATTATTTTTTTCCCAAAATGCAATAAATCCATTACACTGTATTTTTCAAAATGCAATTAATCCATCAATATAAAAGTTATTTTTCAAATTGAAAATACACAACAAAGAAAGTTAATTCACATATATGACAGAGTCTAAACTTTGCCAATATTTATCTTATATACAGACATTTTACTAAAATACATTCAGTCGTCGCTCCCAAAATGAATTCAATGGGTCATCTTGTTAATGTCATAAATTATTTGTCATTACCGATTAAAGAGTATCTGGCGCCACCGCACGGTTAAATAAACACATTTGCCGAGTAAGTTACATTGGTATTAAAAACGGCTTTTTAAAAAGCCTTTAATGTTTACAATGCGTGGAATGGTGCGCTGTGATTGGTTGAGAGCGGATATATCGCGTTCTGCAGAAAAAGGAGACTGGCGTTTGTCGCGTTTTGGGAAGAAAGGGAGAAAACATTACAGAATAACACAGCGGATATCGCATTTTGCGCAAAATTAATAAATGACTTTTCAATACCGACCAGATACAATACTGATTTTGGTGGAAACTCATTTTTTTTAAAATGGCGTTTATCGCGTTTTGGAACCAAACTCTTCATATCTTAATTTGTGTTCTGAAGATGAATGAAGGTCTTACGGGTGTGGAACGGCATGAGGGTGAGTAATAAATTACAGAATTTTCATTTTTTGGTGAACTAACCCCTTTAACGAGTCACAGTCAGATTTAATTCATCACGAGAGTGAGCTGACTGACAAGATATGGAAGATTTTTGCAGTATTTTTGATTTAAACTAAGTGATAGGGAACCTGCAAATGATTAGTTGTTTTTCATTAAGAATAATAATGAACCCACCATTCAAGCAATTGTTGCCCCCAAATTTTGCGCCAATTTGAAAGTGAAAGTAAAATGCACAACGGCTGCACTTCCATTCACAACGGTGCGTGTCTACTGGCCTCCGTGTTCATTCCGAGCTTCAATAGGAATGAACTGAAAACGCTTGCTCTTCTCCTCACCGTTATGAATGCATATACGGCATTTTACTTTTGCTTTCAAATTAGCGCCAATTCGAGGTGCATTTTGATTTCGAATTAGCGATTTAAAAGCGAGGTGCAAAAGGGAACATCCCATGGGAAAATTTCCTCACCATCAAGTTGGTTGACATGTAGTTGCAAAGTTACTTATAGTTAGAAGGTCTAAAGCGGACCATCGAATAAAGTATAACCCAAAATCTTATTAAATAATACTATATAAATACCAATCCTGCATTGGACTTTCCCCCATTGACTTTAACTATCAGCCAAAAACTGGCATTTCTTAAAACATATTTTATGCTCCCTAGAAGAAAGTCATACAAGTTTGGAATGACATGAGGAGGAGTAAACGATTACACAGTATTCATTTATGACAATCTGGTCGTTCTTTAATGGATTGGATTATTGAAGTTCAGTTTTAACTGTGAATTTTTTAGCAAAGATTGGCATGGGAAAGATCTTCAGGTCAGGGAAACATGAATAAGAAACTCCACTATAGTCTCTCATGCTGTTATAAATACATGACCCAGATACCACCACCTTACTCAGATTTCCTCAACCTCCACTGCCAGCTTCACTTTGTATTCTTTTGTTCACCATTATGTTTTCACAAGCACTCATCTATCTCCTCAGAGGTGAGTCAGTTGTCCTACTACTTGACAACAAAAGGGTCAATGCATATCCAAATCCAATATGTTGTACTTCAGAGTGCAAGCAGTTCAAGTAAAACAGACAAAATGTGTTTTGAAATAAATTTATATATTCTCAAATTAAAAGAATGCTTGTGCAAGATTATAACACTGACAACAGTTAAGGTTTAGAGAACAGATAACATTCATTTCAGAGAGAATTTGTTCCTAAAACTGTGCTCTTCTTGCTCTTATGAAGCACGGATCATCTCTTTGGTTGTTATTCACAGTTGTTCAACCAAACATTCTCACTTAACAGACATTTAACAAGATCGTTTTTATGATAACACCCTAGAAATCTACTGATGGTGACGTTTTTCCACGGAAGACTGTTAGACGGGTGTTTGTACAGCACGGATAAATTAGCAATCGACAATTACAATGTTATTTGAAGTCATTTATAAATGCCATGAACACTTACATAAGGCATTGAAATGGCTAAAAATAAAATCTCATAAAATAACCGTTCAAAAAAAGAAAAGGTCGCTATGCTTGATGCTTTGCCAGCTCATACTGTAGCTTTCTGAGAAATCACAATATATGAATAAAGTAGTGTTTAAACAGACATTAATGTAGCAACAGAACAAAAATGGCACAGTCTACATGAACAGGCACAAACTGGGATCACTATTAGGGAAAAACAGGCCGACTTCTCTGGATTTCTCCAAAGCCCTGAGTTTGCATAAATGCATCCAAAGAAAGCAAAAGCATGCTAAATATAATTCTACCTTCAATACAATACACTACTTCTATAAACAAAGTTTATTGTTTTCTATAAGGATAAATATTTAGGTGGGAGAAATATCTGACATCACTCTTAACTGTATAATTTATTTTTAATATATTTACAGTTGTGATCAAAGTCACAAACCTCGAGTGTGACTTCCTCAGATGAATATTCTAAATTCAGTGCAGTGTGAAAGTCAAGTAGGTCATTGTAAGCGTGTTCAAATTCAAGCATTTTGAATTCTCACCATATTCAAATCTAGTTGTATAAAGACTCATTTTAAAAGGAATATTCCGGGTTAGTCCGCGCCTTTCGCATTCTGTTGATTAGCACCGAAAATAATATAGAATTAAAACCGTAAAATACGTCAAAGCTGCGCATTTGCAGTGGAGCAAGTAAACAATGGTTGTGCTGTGTGTTTTATTGTTTGTTTTTAAAAACAGGTACAAACCGGAATGATTTTTTTTGTGGTAATCAACAGCGTGCGACAGATTTCACCTAAAACATTCCTTACAGTTTCAGTAATAAGTTCTTCAGATTTGGCCCCAACAATCCCATAGCAAGAAAGAATATGTAAACGAGATGAAACCCTAATGAAACATCCAAGTGTTTGCTCCTCAACTCTTGCCATCCAGAGCTGCAATAATCAATTAATCTTCATTCACAGTCAAAAAGCAACCAAAACAAAACATGTTTAAGGTGCAATACCTCAAATGAACTGAAATATTGTCTAAAAGTAAATGGTATCCATCATACCATCCCAACATATTCTAGTGATGTGATTTGTCATGCGAGTTTTGTGAGTTCCAGATGTAGACGAGTCCAGTGTGATGATGCACCTCACGTTTGATGGACCTCGTGAAACATGAGCTCACGGGGTATCCTCGTCTCGGGCCCGTACATTTTGCACGCTCTCCGCTCAAACGCGGCCACCATCTGCTTCACCACCTCGTCGAAGAACACAGTTGCTAACTGCGAATGCAGCAGTGAACGGAACTCGAACGAGATCTGGGGGAAGCCAACGACATCCAGAGAAGAGATTACAGACATGGTAGCTTTACTTCCTAACAAGCACTGACTCTTTGATATAAAACATCACTTAAAAGTCCCATCCTAAAAAACTTCTGCCATCG
Organism: Chanodichthys erythropterus; assembly: GCF_024489055.1. Taxonomy (NCBI): domain Eukaryota; kingdom Metazoa; phylum Chordata; class Actinopteri; order Cypriniformes; family Xenocyprididae; genus Chanodichthys; species Chanodichthys erythropterus. Next base: position 29,798,168 of record NC_090240.1, read on the forward strand.
AGTAGTTTTGTTACTGTTAACTAAAACTTTTAAAAAACATGTAGAAATAAACATAAAAGTACGGAAGGGGATTAGGGCCAAGCAATAATAATAAATAAAACCATCTCGAGATTAAAGTTGTTAAATTACGAGAAAAAAACGTGTTAAATTTCGAGAAAAAAGTCCAGATAAAATGTTGAGAATAAACTCATTAAATTACGAGAAAAAAGTTAAATTATGAGAAAAATTGTTAAATTTCAAGAAAAAAGTCGAGATAAAATGTTGAGAATAAACTCATTAAATTATGACTTTATTCAACATTTTATCTCGACTTTTTTCTTGAAATTTAACACGTTTTTTACTCGTAATTTAACGAGTTTATTCTAAACATTTTATCTCGACTTTTTTCTCGAAATTTAACAAGTTTTTTCTCAATTTAACAACTTTAATCTCAAGATGGTTTTAATTTATTATTATTGCTTGGCCCTAATCCTCTTCAATATAAAAGGGTTAGTTCACTTAAAAATGAAAATTCTGTCATTAATTACTCACTCTCATGTCGTTTCAAAGACCTTAGTTCATCTTCGGAACACAAAATGAAGATATTTTTGATGAAATCAGAGATTTCTGTCCCTCCATTGACAGTCAACGCAACTACTACTTTGACACTTCAAAAAGTTCATAAAGAGATTGCAAAACTAATCCATATGAATTGAGTGGTTTAGTCAAAATTTTCTGAAGAGACACGATCCCTTTATATGATTGAATTTAGGCTTTTATGCAACAATACGAGTCTGCGTTCTGATGAACCCGGACGCTTGCACTGTCTATACAACGTCAACAGTGTAGGAGACTGATAGGGAAGAGAAGAAATTGTTGAATAAAGTTATTATTTTTGTTTTGTTTTTGCGCACAAAAAGTATTCTAGTCACTTCATAACATTAAGGTTGAACCACTGTAGTCACAGTGACTATTTTAACAAATGTCTTTAATGCCTTTCTGAACCTTGAAAGGTGCAATGATGTTGCTGTCTATAGGGAAGTCTTATATTATAATATATATATATAAAATATAATATATATATATAAAATATAATATATATATATAAAATATAATATATATATATAAAATATAATATATATATATATATATAAAATATATATTTATTAGTGCTGGGCAACGATTAAATATTTTAATCGCGATTAATCGCATGATTTTTCTGCGATTAATCGCAGCATGCGCAAAATTCAATAATGAAATCAAAAGTAGTTTATTGTGTAATTTTATTCTTTCAAAGTACTTCTGTATGAACAAAAGTGCAATAGAGAATACGAACCGACGTCACACCTCGTTGCATGCCGGGGCGGCGCCGCCATTTTGACAGGGTCGCCCTATTACTCGTACTGAAATTAATACGGATTCTTGCTTACCTTTTGTTTTGTTTCTGCCATTAAGTGGAACGTTAACATTTTTAATGGTATCGTTTGCAGGGAATAGAAGCTGTTTAATCGCATCGCATGATCATTTTATTTATTTTTTCACTGAAGTTTTGTAGAATTTCGTTTACAGTGTTGATCTGTTTACTGTGTCGCACGCTGGACGCTCACTGCTGCGTCAGCCATCGTATGAATATCATCGTATGAATATCCAAATAAATCTATGTAATTAACACACTGAGAAAAGTCGATTCATTTATTTGTTGGAAACGTTTAAATGATGCTTAAACGAGCATATTTAGTAGGCCTACAACTTGTCATTGTAATTCCCCTTTTCCATGATCACAGATGAGGAGAATCAGAGATTATGGGTCAAATTCAGCGGACAGGCGGACACGAACACACTGTATTTTTATATTTATTTTAACAAATGACAACCACACTAAGCAATTTCCTACCTTTATAAAACCGTTATGAAGAAAATGTATAAAATGGTTACATTTTAAGTGATACTGAAAGTTTATATTTTGGTGTCATCCGTTTTTCTGCATGTGCTTTATTTGTAAATAGAATTTGGTATCTTTAATATCAGTCTAAGTGCATTAAGCGTTTTCTTGAGATGACATGAGAGGAAACCGTTTAAGATATAAACGTGTTGCATTCATATTTTGGGCTCATTTGTGTATCTCCACACAGTATGCTTTAATAAACATGTACAGAATTGTTGCTCACATGAAGCGTTTGTTAAGCATTTGAATGTCCCCGTCAAGTTCTGCTAATTCACGAGCGCAGTGAGAGTCAGACTCGCAAAGGTAATGTTAATTATTAAACCAAACAAAATCAAAACGTTCAAAAACACTTAGCAATGTGATTCTTTTATTGAGTGATAAGCAGTGGGTACCTTTTTCCAATTTTCTGTCCGCACCAGATATTTTCTTTTTCGCGCTGTAGCTCTTAGGCACACAACAAATGCTTTCATTGGTTGAGACGCGTGATGACGCTCATCCCAAGCAGCCAGTAGCCTACTAATAAACATCCCACCCCTCCTGTGACCCATGGTTTGTGTTGTATTCGGTTGTAGTCTATCTATGTGTATTCAAACGCAGTGAGCAACGGATTTTCAAAATAAAAAGTACGTTAACGCGCGATAAACTAATTGTCGGCGTTAATTAATTAATGCGTTAACGCGATAAAAACGCGTTAACTTGCCCAGCCCTAATATATATATATATATCTTAATTTGTGTTCCAAAGATGAACGAAAGTTTGGAACGACATGAGAAATGTAGAAATCTCCATTTTAGGAGGTTCTACAGAAAGTTCTGCAAGCTTGTCAGACCTAGCAACAGTAACCAGCTTAGCGAAGAGTTAACTGAATGCAAATGGTACTTACAGAGAAGTCTACTGTACATGTGCGAGGATAGCCAGGAATACCAGGACTAAAGCGCCATATTGTCTCTAAGTGATTGAAGAGTTTACCATCCGAACACACCGCCTGAAATAGGATGGGGTGAAATATAATTAGTCATGAATTCGTTTCAGATGGCACTGGAGGTGTTGTAAAGCACACAGGATAACTTACTTTGACGAGATGTGGACGGACGTGGCTTATCATAGAAGTGTATCGTTCAACAACTGGAGGGAAGCCCACTTCCAGCTGGGCTTTGGCGTGACCGGCCCTTTTCATGATGGTTTGGGACTTTTTACACCATGGTACAAAGTGTTTGTAGTCATCCACATTGGCTACCACATCGTACATTTCTTGCATCGAGTACCTAAAGACCAAAGCACAAGTTAACCTTTACAATTTCAAAATTAAGCAGAATCTCAATAAAACGAGCAATAAAACTGTTGTTACTGTTAAATGGGGTGGTTGATTATGATTTCACTTTTTTACCTTTAGTTAGTGTGTAATGTTTCTGTTTGAGAATAAACAACATATGCAAAGTTACGACGCTCAAAGTTCAATGCAAAGGGAGATATTTTCTTTTAAAGAATTCTCAGTTTAAAGACTACAACAAATGGCTGGTAGGGACTACAACAAGCTTCTTCCTGGGTTAGTGACATCACTAACCCCAAAATTGACATAAACCCTGCCCCCAAGAACACACAAGAAAGGGGGCGAGGCCATGTTAGGCTGCTTTAGAGAAGAGGAAGAGTTGTTGTAGTACAGTGTTGTTACCATGCCATCATTTTACACCAGAATGCTTCACAAACAAGGGTCAATTCAATGCTGGATTTGCATAAAAGATTAACATGACGGCACATGCTAGTGGATGAGTTGAATCAACTCCACAGCAACTACATAAATTTATCCACTAACCATTCAGAAATGTGCAGTTTCATTCTAAAAGTTGTAACTTCTTCCTGAATCTCTCCATCAGTGTCGACTCCGGTTTGAACAATGTAAGGCTGAACACCGTTACTGACAATCGTCATTTTGGCAGCGTGAGATTCTCCAGCTTTGTTGTTGCTGTTGAGCAACTGTTAAAGCTCCGCCCTCTTCTGGAAAGCGTCCAGGAGCAGCAGCTCATTTGCATGATGACACACACAAAAACACTTTTTTTTTGTTTACACCTAAATAGGGGCAAATTTGACAAGCTATAATGAATGATCTGTGGGGTACTTTGAGCTGAAACTTCACAGACACATTCTGGGGACACCAGAGACTTATATTACGTCTTGTAAAAGGGGCATAATAGGTGCCCTTTAACTAAAACTAAAAGGATTAAAAATCGTTTTCATTAATTAAAATAAAGTTATATGCTATAAATGTGTCTTTTACTTATTTATTGCTTTTTTTTTTTTGGTATTGTATTTTATTTTTATTAGTAGTAGTAATATTTATTTTGATCAGTCATATTTTATTTCTGTATTTATGTCGCTGATTGTATTAGGTCTAGGTTTACTGCTGCCCCACCTCCACTAGATCAATACAGCTCTGTTAATTTATTATCTAACACCACAAAAGCTTGCCATCATCCTCCATAAAAAAGAAGGGGTTATTGATCAGGATCAGACGCTGGGGCTATCTTACCTACCCTAGCTTTACTTAGGGAAGGGTAGAGGTCAGCTTACCCTAGTATTCTCCTCTCTGAATACTCCTTTCTCTTTTTGGTGAGGCTGATGAAAGATCTCCTGTGAGGAGTGGGAGTCGAATCCACTTCAGAGATACAGAGAGTGCGCGGATAGCGAGTCATCAGGATCCCGCAGGAGGACAAGTGTCTGAAAAAAAAGAGGACAAATGAGACACAGGGTTCTGTTAAATACAGTGCATGCAGTACTGTGATGATACAAGAATGGCCTGCAATGGTTCTACCATTATACTATGGAACCAAAGGTTTAGTATATTCATATATCGTGATATTTCCACGGAACTAGCAGGATACATGTCCACAAAACATTGCATTCCCAAGCTTCCCCCAACCAGGGTAAAAATAGATTCCTCCAAAATACCATAGTGACTTCATGTTACTAACTGTAAAAATCATAATAAATCACCTAGTATAAGAATAAAAATCTGTAATAATTATTGAGGTATTGAAACAACCGTATTATAGACCACACATACAGTAGTGTAATAAATCGGAATAAAATGGTCACCATTAAAGGGTTAGTTCACCCAAAAATGAAAATAATGTCATTTATTACTCACCCTCATGTCGTTCTACACCCGTAAGACCTTCATTCATCTTCAGAACACAAATTAAGATATTTTTTGATGAAATCCGATGGCTCAGTGAGGCCTACATTCACAGCAATGACACTTCCTCTCTCAAGATCCATAAAGCTACTAAAAAACATATTTAAAACAGTTTATGCGAGTTCAGTAGTTCTACCTTAATATTATAAAGCAGTTAGAATACTTTTTGAGCGCCACAAAAAAACAAAAGAATGACTTTTCAACAATATAGTGATGGGTCGATTTCAAAACAGTTTCGGAGCTTTACGAATCGAATCGGCGATTTGGATCTCCTATCAAACGGCTAAACTGCTTAAATCACTTGACTTTGACGCTCCGAGTCACTGATTCGATTCCTAAAGCTTCGAAACAGTGTTTTTTTTTTGGCGCACAAAAATATCCTCGTCGCTTTATAATATTAAGGAAGAACCAGTGAACTCACATGAACTGTTTTTAATATGTTTTAGTAACGTACCTTTATGGATCTTGAGAGAGGAAATGTCATTGCTTTGAATGCAGGCCTCACCGAGTCATCAGTTCATCAAAAATATCTTAATTTGTGTTCCGAAGATGAATGAAGGTCTTACGGGTGTAGAACGACATGAGGTGAGTAATTAATGACATTATTTTCATTTTTGGGTGAACTAACGTTAACCCTTTAAAATAAATAACAAAGCTTTTTATACTTGACATTCCCAACATAATTACATTCTGCGGTAATAACCAACTATAGTATTTTAGCGAAAACTTTAACGTTACCATGGTAATTTATGTGTGTGGAGGGGTGGGGGGATTTCCCACCTCGTTTTGTTCAGCGATGCGACACGTCAATCATTCAACAAAAGCCTTTTATATGGAGTGTATTTAATATTTGTATGTTTATATAATATATTCCACAATTCATGATGAAATGTAAATGCGGTATATTACCTGATGGACCAGTGCTGTATTCTCTCTCTGCATTTAAACGGGCTGCTGGGGCGACACGGACCGACAGTCGCTATTTCCAGAAACTCACTGAACGTCCGAACACCCATCGGGAGCCGCCGGGCGCCTCCTGACACGGCCATCAATAAAATAGCGTGACCTATCCAATGTGTGTAAAACTAATCTTCAATAACACGATTAACACAGTAATAAACAAACGCGCGCTGTCATCTCTATGTGAATAAACGAGTCGGCTGTTTTTCCGTGACCAAATCCACGCTGTGTATCATATTTCGCTTCTAGATAATAATCTACTGAAACAATAGTCCTTTCTCCTGCGATTCCTCCGAAACCGATTGAGGTTAAACCGGTGAAGCTTTCATAAGCAGCCGGTGTGTGGGGGACACACTGTTCTGATGTATCACCGCCCGGACAGGTGCAGCTGCCGCCAACTGGACCGGAGGAGGACAGAATGTCACATTAAAACAAATATAATATGATTTCAATTCTAAACTGGAGCATTTTTTTTAAATCATCCTAATAAGTGATATATGTAGATAAAAACTCATGACATTAACTAACAGATATTAATAATCGTAATAAGAGGCGTGTCGTTTCATTCCAACTCACTAGGGGACGATGTTGTGCGGTTTGAGCACATTTCATAATAAAAGTCTTCTACTTGCGCTCTTATCACATTCATAAAAAAATAGAAATGTTACGAATTAAAAAAAGATTATTATAGTATAGTGAATCAGCTTGTATTTTTATGTTTTATTTTAATATTAGTTTATGTTTTAGTAATTTTGCTATGTGCTTTTTGGCACTTTTATTTATTTCAGTTTTAGTAGTTTAGTTTTTTTAATCTAATACTTATATTTTATTTTATTTTATTTCAGCTTTATTCCAAATAACAAAAACGATTTTATAATTTTAAGGTAACAATAACAACAATTAACAACAATAACAACATAGGATTAGGGCTTAGTTCAATTAGGGCATTTAAGTAGCTTTTATAAACTTTCACTAGAAAAAAAAAAAAACGTTACTGATGTGCATCTTGAGACAAAACAATATTGTAAGATATGTCAGTGCAAGTTGCTTTCAGTTTAAACAGCTCAAACATGCATTTTAGTCTACGACTAGCTTAAGCCTTGTCCGGGGGATAAAGTCAGAATTATGAGACATAAACTCGCAATTCTGTCTATATAACACGCAATTGTGAGTTTATATCAAGCAATTCTGAGGGGAAAAAAATCAGACTTGTTAGATAAAAAGTCACAATTACCTTTTTTAATTTTTTATTCAGTGGAGGAAACAAGCTTCCGTACGTTGAGTGATCTATTTCTTGTTAAATGCAGTTTAATAATTTAAAATTAAACATGTATGCCATTTCTAATTTGTTATAATAAAGTCTTTTCTTGGGTCATATTGAATTTAATAATAATAAACCTACCTCAGTGTCATAAATGTGCATAACAGTAGCGCATGTGAAACGCGTACTTGTGGGATTATGGGTGTTGTAGTTTTTAAAACTGCCTGAACTAGTTTCGCAGAAGCGCATGGGTGTTGAAGTGAAAGTCCGTTTGCGTCGAACCTCACATTTCCGTGTATTCTGCGTTCATGAACTTAAAAACATCTGCTGTAATGTCCACATTGAGGGGCGAGAAACACATTTTGAGTGATACAAAGTCCTCGAGTGGGTGAGTTTGTATGTCAGCAGCGTAGCAGGACAGCTAGTAAACTCTTCCTATGTCAGTGTTGCTTTAATGCTCCATGTAGTTTTTCTAGGTGTCTTCATTATATAGCTAAGCATATACATTTGTTTAATTATTTTTTTTTATCCTAGTCAATTATGTAAACCTGTTCTTGCATTGCAATTAAAAAACTTACATACTACTTTATTCCAGCAACCATTACTCCAGTCTAAAGTGTCACATGATCCTTCAGAAACCATTCTGTTTGGGTTTGGATTTCAGGTGCTCACGGAATTATCGTTAATACGAGTTTCCTTGGGAAAAATGTCACATGAACGCCCTCCCATTTCGAAACTGCTCGTAATCACGACTTTAGAAGTCTATTATCACTGTTGAATATGGACTTTTCTACTTGATATTTTTGTGGAAACCGTGATAGATTATTTTTAGGGTTCTCTGATGAATATAGAAACAGAATTTATTTAAAATATAAATCTTATGTCACATTATAAATATCTATATTATGTCCTTGCTTTTTTTTAATCTTCAAACTTTTGAATGATAGCGTAACACTAAACAATGATAATACAATAAATTGTGATAATATTTCACAATATTATGGTTTTTACTGTATTTTTGTTTAAATAAATACAGAGACTTAATAGAAAAAAACATTAAAAAAAAAATTAAAATGGAAATGAAATGATTTATGACTGAATGCCATTAATTCACTTTATATTTTTGTATTTTCATATAGCAATATGGATTCCAGACATTGCAACTGGAATGGAGCAAAAAGTGACCAGATATCCACTAGGCCTAGACCCATGTCGGACACCTTATCCAAACTGGCTCAATTCATCACTTGCATTGAGTACAAACCAAAACCACAGACGTCTTCCTCCATCCGCAAAGACTGCGTCCAAGAATTCTCCGAACTAAATGCCCTTGTGCATCAGCAGGAAAGAGAGAAAGTCCTACAAAAGCTCCATTGCTGTCAACGCTGTGGCCAAAAGTTTGCTTTGCTCTCTAGTTTGCAGCTACACAAGTGCCCTGGTGTCACATCTATGTGCCAGACATGCAGAGGGAAACCCGCAATGAGTTCTTCGTGCCCTTCCTGCGGGACCGAACCTTCAGGCCCACGTTGCCCAGAAGATCCCTTCTATCCAGACAACAGCCCCTATGCGTGCGCCCCATGCGGGCAAGCCTTCAGCCACAAGCAAGAGCTGCTGTACCACCAGCAGGCAGGAGGCTGTCAGCCCGCAAAGACTCTCAAACCTCCTTCACCTTCATACGCCTCGTTGCCTCCATCTCACCCAAGCGCCAGCGCGTCTCTCCCTTCATGCACTTTGTGTTCCAGAACGTTCCGTTCTACTGCTGGACTTTCCTGCCACATGCGCTTTTCCCACACACATACGGATAGCAGCACGAAGGAAAAGAAAGCTTTCCTCTTTCCATGCCGTTCCTGTGACAAATCATTTACCAAGACATCACTGCTCCACCGGCACAGGAAAGAGGAACACCGGCGCGAATTAAAGGTGAAGAAACCGCAGAGGAACTCTGTGAAAGCTACCAGGCAGAGGCGGAAAGGTGAGACGTATCCATGTCTCCACTGTGGAAAAGAGTTCCTGCACCATCTGACACGATGGGCGCATTTCAAACACTACACCACTCACCATCAGACCCATCTCGAATTAAGTGCCAAATCAGCTAGTGCTGACGCAGATGGGTTCCACCCAAAGGCAGCTAAGAAGCTCATACCTTCCCAAGAAAATAGACCAAAGAGAGGTAGACCGAGGACCAAAAATCTACCTGCTTTGACTGAAACCAAGCAAGAGGACGAAGCGGAAAGGGATAAGCAGGATGACAGCGATGAAGACGAGGATACCGAGTTTCCTTGTACGTCATGCGATCAGGTCTTTATCTCCAAAGCTGCTCTGCGTGTGCATGAGGAAGTCCACGAGGAAGTGCCTAAAGAAGTTCATCAACCGGCCAACACGTGCAAGTGTTGTAGTGTGTGTTCAGGTGGGATTCCCCTCTCTGAGATTCCAGAAGATTGTGAAAAGAAAGTCTATCACTGTGTGCCATGTGCTGAGGCTTTTGTAGCCCTGAACACTTTTCTAGAGCACTGCCAGAAACATCTCGTACGTGAGAATGAAGATGAATTCAGTGATGACTGAAAGGGTTTCTTCATTTAAAAAAAAAAAAAAAGGAATAGTTCACACATTTTCTCACCCTCATTTTTTTCTCACCGAACATTAAAAAAAAATTCTTAAAGAGCCATTGCATATATTTTAGACAAAAAGCACAATTAAAGCCCTTCAAAAACTATTGGTGCATTTCAAAAGAAAAAGCTAAAAGCATATGCGTTTTTATGAAATGGCGGTGAATAAATAATTACAAAATTTTAATTCTTGGTTGAACTGATACTTTAAAGGGATTGCTGACCTAAAGATGAAAATTCTGTCACCATTTACTCACCCTCATGTCTTTTTAAACCTGTATGCATTCTTCTGCTCAACACAACATTTTGACGAATGTTAATAACCAAACAGTTTCAGTTCCCATTGACTTCCATTGTTTTTTGTGTATACAGTAAAAGTCAGTGGGAACTGAAAACATTTATTTACCAACATTCTGCAAAATAGAGTCAAAAATATCAACCTCGGTACCAATCGGTACTGAAAATTTAACAATTTGACGTTTTGAGCGCTGTCGAGCGGATTCGTAAACACCTCTGATTGGCCATTGTGTTCACGCGCTCAACAGATATGTCTGTGATTGGCTACAATGATCAACGCACGGGAGCGTTTGAATTTAAAAGCGTTTTGAAAGCGGGAGTGTTTGAATGCAGGCAGCTGATAGATGTGTGTATCTGTGTAATTGCTCGGTGAAGAGCATCATTGATGTCTATTTATAACATATTTTTGAAGCGTTGATCATTGTAGGCAATCACAGACATATCTGATGAGCGAGTGAACACAGTGGCCAATCAGAGGTGTTTACGAATCTGCTCAACAATGCTAAAAGCATCACATTTTTAAAATTTCAGTACCGAAGTCGGTACTTTTACTCTACTTCAAAATATGTTTGGAATGACATGTGTTGAGTAAATGATAACAGAATTTTCATTTTTGGGTGTACTATCTCTTTAAGAGCAGGGAAATTCTTCTGCAGATGCTGTAGGCTATCAGGAATTACATTCATCAGGCATTTTTGATTTAGGTAAACTGTCTAAATACTATCAGTATTGTACAGATTTTGATTTCTGTGGTTCATGAGGTATAATGTTGTATGGTGTAAACAGGATAACTCACTCCTACACTGAGCCAAACTGCCTGACAAATAATAGAGGCCTTCGATAATAATGGCAAGCCAATATTATTTTGTCAGATACGGGTACTCAAATAAAACCACTTCTACTCACAGCGTAGTTCTGCTCTAGGATGTTTTTCTATACTTTCACACAGAGCTAGAAGACATATTTCCATTATATTACTGTGAGAATATGGTGATTTGATTTTTTTTGACACATACACATACATCACTTCTGTTTTCTAAATAGCCAGTGCCTGTGCTGAAACAAAACCAGCTAAATTAATGTAATTCTTGTTATCTGTTAAGCTGGGGGACATAATATCTTTGGATCTGTGAGATTTGGCTACTGAAGTTTTGCAGCATATTTTATCATATTGCATTCTACTCGAGCATTGTGAAATTTCTGTTTGTATTTCATAAAGGAAACAAAATAAGCTTTTTTTCTTATAACATTTTATAGTCAAAATATCACAGTCTGAGAATGTCTGTTTCAAAATCATAGGTTTGCTGCTGAACATTGTGCATAAAATCTAACATGTTAATGTGTAGAAGCATAAAGGATATTAACATGTTTTATATACATTATATGTTATGCTATCATACCAAATGTTGCAAATATAACTTCGTTACTTTCTTTCTAGATATATACAGGAGAATAAACAATGTGCAGAAATGAGACCTCAGATCTGTCTCAGGTGAATCTTGTAAAGAAAAACAGTAAATTGTACTGCATTTTTGGTTAATTTCTTTATCAGTGGTTGTTAACCTTTATTAATATTCATTTGTTTCTGATGTTTTATGTAACACTTCTAACATTTTGTTTTCCTGCCACCAAATAGGCCGCAGTGATTTTTGTTCAGCTTTTCTTTTTTTTTTTTGCACTGATCTTTTTTGTCTTTAAACACTGTAAAGAGTCCACTTTATGGCTCACATTGTACATGATGAAGACATATATATATATATATTTGTTATTTTTTTTTTTTTTCAAATCTACTATTATGAACATAGACTGGAGGCATTTTGAATTTACCTTACTCTAATCTCTGGGTGTGTTTACTAGCAGCTACCTCCAGTATTACCTGCTTTGTCCCAAGATGTGTGATGATTTCTTTTCGTTTGAAAAAGTAAAAAAAAATTACCTCATCACTTATTACATTGAAATAGTTTTTGAATAAATCGTTAAAAAAAAAACGTTTGGTAGTGGTTGTTGTTATTTTTGTCGCCTTTAAAAATGACACAAATAGTACAAACACGACATTAAAATGTGTTGTAGAATCTTTTCCTGTGCACTGTTATTGAAGTTCGTCCTCCGCTACAGTAGGGGGCGACATTGCACACGGTGACCCACCAATACAGAAAATCCCGCGACCTCGAACGCCACTTCCTGCATTTCAGGCATCTTTCTTTCCGTTGTTTGAAACGTGTTTCAAACGTTTTTGTTTCACAAAAGTGTTAGATCTAACTAAATAAACATGAGCAAAGCACATCCACCTGAGCTGAAAAAGTAAGTATTTCAAGCTTTTGGTTGAATGGAATCATAAATGTCTTAGAATTTGCGATACACTTTAATTCAACTGCTGTAGCCGGTTTGTCTAATGTTATTTCGCAACATTATTCTCATTTATTGCACTGATATATTATCTGTAGTGTATCGGCTCTGTTTCGAATTATGGTTTTAAAATAAAATGCTTGTTTTTTTCTTGCCTTTTAAGATTTATGGACAAGAAGCTTTCACGTGAGTATAATGCTTTTTTTCTTCACAAAATATCCAGAAAGGTCTAAAATACAAGGATGTCATGTATCTGGAAATCCTAAATAACTTTTAATACTAACAATGTTATATTTTAACATTATTTGTGTTAGGTGCAAATAAGTAAAAAAATTATCTTATCTAAATGAGTGTTCTACTGCATGTATTAAAGCAGTGGTTCCCAACCAAATTCCTGGAGTACCCCCAACACTGCACATTTTGCATGTCTCCTTGATCAAGCACACCTGAATCAAGTCATCAATTCATTAGCAGAGACTCCAAGACCAGAAATGGGTGTGTCAGACAAAGGAGACATGGAAAATGTGCAGTGTTGGGGGTACTCCAGGAATGTGGTTGGGAACCACTGTATTAAAGGATTAGTTCACTTTCAAATAAAATTTTCCTGATAATTTACTCACCCCCATGTCATCCAAGATGTCAATGTCCTTCTTTCTTCAGTCGAAAAGAAATTAAGGTTCTTGATAAAAACATTCCAGGATTATTCTCCTTCTAGTGGACTTCAATGGCCTCCAGACGGTTGAAGGTTAAAATTAGTTTCAGTGCAGCTTCAAAGGGCTTTAAACGATACCAGACGAGGAATAAAGGTCTTATCTAAGTGTATTACTCCCCTCCACAGGTCAAAGTTTCAACTAAATTTTCATATTGAATATGCTAGTGCAAATATAACGTATATAACGATTAGTTCAAACTTTGACCTGTGGAGGGCAGTAATACACTTAGCAGTGTCTACACTGCCGAAATTCAAATAGAGAAGAGAGCTAGTTCAAAATGAGCATTTATAGTTAAAACATATATAATTTTTAGTTTTAGAAAAATGACCGATGGTTTCTCTAGATAGCACCCTTATTCCTCATCTGGTATCGTTTAAAGCCCTTTGAAGCTGCACTGAAACTGTAATTTTGACCTTCAACCGTCTGGTGCCCATTGAAGTCCACTATAAGGAGAAAAATCCTGGAATGTTTTCATCAAAAATCTTAATTTCTTTTCGACTGAAGAAAGAAAGACATGAATATCTTGGATGACATTGGGGTGAGTAAATTATCAGGGAATTTTAATTTGAAAGTGAACTAATCCTTTAAGCTGTGTTCAGAATGTGTGTCTAATGGTTTTATGCAAATGTGCGTTTCTTTTGTGAAGATGGTGTTTTTGTGTACACTTTCAGTGAAGCTCAATGGTGGTCGTCATGTTCAGGGCATCTTGCGTGGATTTGATCCCTTCATGAATCTGGTGGTTGATGACACTATAGAAATGGCTCCAGGAGGACAGATGAACACCATTGGGATGGTGGTCAGTACTCAATAATACCACAATCTGTTACATAACTCATAGTGAAACATAACTTGCTAACACAAGCATCTTATAGAAATTCACTGTTTAGTAGGTGCATAGATGTAAACTCCTCACCTTTCAGTGAGAACTCACCTTTTTGAAATCAAAATAGGTCACCTATGGGATTTGCATAGATCAAATAAAAAAGTGTGGTTCAAGTCTTACAAGGGTATTTGGGAACTTACAAGTGTAAATAAAGAACTGGTTGTTTCAATAAGTAGCCTACTGTACAGTGTTTCCTTTACTCTTTAAAAACTATGTCTGTAATGGTAATATTTTATGTATTTGAGGTGTGAGATGTGGCAAACAGTATTGCAGTCTAATCAGCCAGTATTGTCTTAAATATCCTGCATAGCATTTTGTTATTTCTAACATGAGATTTTAACCAAATGTTGCAACAATGTTATTTTTTTTGCGTGGAAAATTAGTTTTGGACATTAAGGGATTTTTTCATGTATTTTTATTACCCTGTAAGTAACTACAAATGAGCATGTAAAGCAAATAACTTGAAGAGAAATTCTGTGCGCAGCATGCCCCCGCCCCGCGCAATGTTCTCACCTTTTTTCCCACCTTACCTGTTTGCGTCCCTGCAGGGGTGAATATTCACTTGCCTCACAATTTGATTATGATTTAAAGAGTAATGATTGGATTATAAAACGATTCTCTGTGCATCACCATGCATTTCCCCCCCCCCTCCAATTCTTTTATTAATAACAATATATTAAAATTCACTATATGGTTCTTTTATCTTAATACAAAGGCTATACAGTGACTATTTTGAAAAAAGTATAAATAAATTGATTGATTATTAAAGCTACAAAAGTTATTCAGTTAAGAGCAGTGAGTGATTCCCTCATTTCTCTTTTTTTCTTGATTAACATTAATAGCAGCAGGTTTATTATATTAAGACCTAATGCACAGATCTAATATAATGTTAAACATCAGGATTTCCCCCCAACTGTTTACGTTCACTTAAAGGTTTAGTTTGATTAAATCCGAAATAATTTTATCCTCCTTTTGAAAGCAAAAAAAAATTAACTTTCAAGGTCCAGAAAAGTAGTAAAAACATTGTTAAAATAGTGGTTCAACCTTAATGTTATGAAGTGATGAGAATACCTTTTGTGTGCAAAAACAAAACAAAAATGTAAGTTTATTCAATAAATTTGTCTCTCCCCTGTCATTTCAGATTGACCCAGTCCATGAATTTCAGATTTAGCTTCAGTTTAAGGGAATGCAATTGCAATATGTTCTTATCTGTGCAGTGGGGGGGGGATCACACAGTTTCTGCCAATCTCATGTTAGTCTTGAATACATATCGAGTAACGATGCATCCTTCATATCTCCGAAAAGTCTTTAGTTTTATCATATTTATAAAAGACAGATACGCTAAACCGAGTCTTTCCGAAAAAAAAGCAGAGCTCCTGGTGCCGTGTCTGCCGTCAGTGCCGTGGGTGGAGCTAAAGAGTCACAAGCGCGTGCAGCTTCTGCGAAGAGATCGCATGCTAGCTGAGAGATTTTTATAAATTAAAAAGGGAACAAAAATGTTCATGTTGTTTACATTATATGCACTTGCGCGCCGATTGCCAACAAAACACAGACATCTGATGCAGCTTTACTCACCGTCCCCGATCTGCAAATCCAGTGCCGAGCTGGGACTCGTTTACAAAGTATTCGTTACCGAAATACTGTCAAACGTCTCGTGTTTGGAACTTTGGCCATGTTTAGCATGAGAATCCAACTCTTTAACAGTGTAAATAAGTCCCAATGCATGAAATAGCATTACACCCCCCATTAACTTGTGTTCTGTTTTGTTGTCTCTTCAGGTTATCAGAGGAAACAGTATAATCATGTTGGAGGCTCTTGAACGAGTATGAGGAACATGCCTAGCTTTTTTCCTGCTTTTCTGTTTTTTTTTTTTTTTTTTTTTTTTTTGCATCCAGCCAAGCTAACATCAAAATGGGTTTCTCATGTCTGTTTACAACAAAGGCTAAATACTAATGCAGAAATCCTTGATTGTTAAAATATTGTTTTATATGATCACCTTTTTTCTTTTTCTTTTTTAATGTTTTCTTATGCCTGTAAAAATGTGTGTACACAATTCATAAAACATTTTTGTGAATAAATGGACTACAATGTGACTATCCTTTTTGTTATTCCTATTTGATTGGTGTAATATTCAACAGTCAACTCAGTAAATGTATGCTTTTGAAGCCATTCTGTAATCTTGACTTGTTAAAATGAGTTTAAATGATTCCTTTGTCTAATCTAGCAATAGATGTTTTTTCTGTTGACAATTTTAAAACAGGATAGGATAGAAATAAGCAAATCACAGATTTATAATTAATAAAATGGTTCTTGTCCTGGTTCAAGAAAATAAATACTGTATAAAAATATACTATACAGTCTAATGAATTAGAAAAAAAAATATTTTAAACAAAATAGCTGCTTTGCATATTATCATCGTAAATACTAGTTTACTCGTTTAAAAACTGTACATGAACGCCCTCTCAAATCAATTTGAATGCGATGAGCTCGTAAATTAATCACGACTTCAGAAGTGGGAAGTAGGAAATTTCCCACAATTTGCCGTCACAATAATTTACTTTTCAGACATTTGACGTTATTTATTTACAAAGCCTCCGTAAGATGCCGTAAAATATTGAATCTTTAAACGAAGCAGGACTTTTATTTTGTAAGAAAGCTGACCGGATTAGCCCGTGACGTCACACGGCTGATGTATGCTCGCGCACTGAGGCTATGAGGAGAGTAGTGATGTCGGAGGAGGTTGGGAAGAAATTGCAGGCGGTGGTGGACCGGGTGAATCAAGCGGTTTCCCGTCGTCCGAAGGTCAGTTTTCATCGGTTTCTTTTGAGCAAGACATGAATCAACAATATCCTTTTGAAATACTATTAAAAACATAGTATCCACGCGTGCTCACCGTGTTGTTATGGAAGGGTTATGTAATCTGTTCAACCTTTACACACACGCGAGCTCTATGTAGTAACGAGGAATGATTGACAGCTAATTATATAGGGAATAACTGATACATTTTTGACCTAAAATATGTATAAAAGTATTGCAGAGTGTTCAGAATGACAGTATAAAATTAGAATAGCGTGTAACTTCTTCTCAAGAAGAAGGACATTTTGTGTGTGTTTGTGTGTGTGTGAGAGAGAATGAATGCATGTTGCATGAAATATCTGATTCTAAGCAGTCACGCTCCAGCAAATGAAATCTGCACGACACGCGTCAATTGCATGCACTTTAAATTGCATAACATTACATTACGTCCTTAAATTACAAATTTCACTGTATACACAAGGAGCAAATTGCAGATTTTAAATTGGATGGTGATTGATGGTTAAAATAGTATGTCAATATGATGAAGGACAGTTGTGAAAGTTGTTGTATAATGCACATACATATTTAATCAAAATAAGTTTTTTTTTTTAATGTATGTTTATGATGCTCTAGGTCTATCTAATTATGGGGTTGTATGAGATGATATACATTAGAGATCTGTATTTCCTAGAGACCGGATAATTATTTAAAATCCATTTTTAGCAGAACATTTATTGTTCTGATTGTAAAATTATTTCAAATCGCTTATTCATTCGACATAAATGGACAGTATACTTTGCTTTTATATGGTTAAAGCAAAAAAAATACACCAAAAAATAAATTCTAGTGGGGCAAATATTGTCCCTTAATAATAAAAAAAAAAAAACATAATTACCGACACTGCACTACAGCACTCTTATACACAAGTGACAATTTTTTACTTTTCTATTCCAGACGTTACCATGTATAGCCCCTCGGCTAGTTGCAGTTAGTAAGACTAAACCACCGGAGATGGTGGTGGAGGCTTACAAACATGGACAACGAAACTTTGGAGAGAATTATGTGAGTAAATAATTAAGTATGCATGCAAGTCTGCATTTGCCTAATTTTTCATATGAAATATCCCCTTTTCTGCAGGTAAATGAACTTGTTGAGAAAGCTTCCCATCCCCAGGTATGAAGTCAGGCGAATTTGAATGTATTTATTTAGTGGTTTTTGATCATATGTCTTGATCTGTCTAAAACTTCTTTGTAGGTTGTGTTGTCATGTCCTGAAATAAAATGGCATTTCATCGGTCATCTGCAAAAGAATAATGTCAACAAACTCCTGGGTGAGCAAAGCAACTTCAATTTGCATTTAGTTTGACTTAAAAATACTAGTATCATTTACAGCCTGCATTTACTGTTATTGCATAGTGATGTCAGACATTTATACGTTTGTTTTATTTGTTTTTGATTCTGATGTAACCCACATTCATTGAATTCAATCACAGGTGTCCCAAACCTGTATATGGTAGAGACGATTGACTCTGTGAAACTGGCTGAAAAAGTCAACAGCTCGTGGCAAAAAATGAGAGCTGCCAACACACAGAGGTTAAAGATTATGGTTCAGATCAACACCAGTGGAGAGGAAAGTGAGTGTTCTGCGCCCAAATAATCTCCTATTAACATCAGTTCTGAGTTTTTTAAAAACTCTATTATAGAAATCTGCATACGGTATTTTGCTCATTTATAAAGATTTAATCAAGAATTTTGTGTGATTTTGAGTGTCAAATCGTATGCATTTTCAAGCCATTTTTCTTAAAATGTCACTCAAGCATTTTTCTTTCATGTTCATTATTAAAATAAACAATGGTTACAAAAGCCTTCTAGAGTGCAACACTCCAGTTCTGGAAGTAAAACTTCATTTTCTTAATAGGGAAATTTATTTTCAACAATAACTTATAAACCTTTAAAAACAGACCCACTGTGAGCTCTGTCAACTTGGATTTAGAGATTTCATCTGGTCGTGATGAAATATATAATTGAGTATCATTGGAATAACAGTGGAAACTAATTCCATGTTTTGTTATGATATTACCAAAGGGTAGCATGTACACTGCGTTCCAAATTATTATGCAAGAGACAAATCAGTAAGATTTCAGTACAATAAACATTCAGATTTTAGTTTTTCTATTAAAATGTTTGTTTGTTTATTTATCCATGTCTTTTTAGATAACTGGTATCAATTTTAGACAAAATAATTTGCCAGATCTATGGAAACCCTACTTAGAGGTTGTTCCACATTATTAAGCAAGTCACAGTTCTCATGCAATATGGGGAGGAAGAAAGATCTTTCTGAAGATGAAAAGCATGAAATGGTGCAATGCTGTGCAAAAGGCATGAAAACAACTAATATTGTGTGAAACTGAATGGAGATTATCGAATTATCATAAGATTTGTGAGTGATTTAGAGCACAGCAGAACTCGGTCAGATAAAGGCTTATTGAGGAAAGTTCCTATCAAAAAAAATAATTGTATTAAAAGGGCAGCTGTAAAAAAAGCCAGTGTTGAGCAGCAAACAGGTATTTGAAGCTTCTGGTGTCTCTGGAGTCTCAAGAAGCTCTCCATGCAGGCTGGCAGTTGTGCGCAAAGATGCATTTCAGCCACTCCAAACCAAACCTCACAAAGAGAAACATTTACAGTGGGTTTAGAAATACATGAAGACACATTTTTAAATAGTTTTATTCACTGACTAATGCCGTACTACAATGGATGGTCTAAATGAATGGATTTCTGGATGGTTGGTGAATGGCCACCATGTTCCAACAAGACTGTGACGTCAGCAAGGAGCTGGTGGGTGATGATTTGGGCTGGAATACTGGGAAGTGAGATGGAGGGTATTAAAATGACTTTTGGAAGATATGTGGAGTTCATTACTGGCCATTTTCAGCTATGGTATAAAAAGGAGGATAGTGCATAGTACAATGAACTATTGTACAATGCACTATGCACTATCCCATGCTGCAAAAAAACACCACAGCACTAAAACTGTTTGAAAATGTATTTCTAAACCCACTGTAAATGTTTCTCTTTGTGAGGAGAGAACACCAGGAGCTTCAAATACTTGTTTGCTGCTCAACACTGCCCTTTTAATTGTTGAGTTTTGAGTTCTGCTGTGCTCTAAGGGTGTTTTCACACCTATGGATCGCTTGTTTTGTTCCGAAACAGGGACTAAATTTGTTAGAATGTTGCATTTTCTTCTTGGTTCAGTTCGCTTTCACATGACAACATTTCAAAATGCATTCAGGCAAGTCACATGAGAGTACAACTGTCCTCTTATTGGTCAGAGTTTTCGCTGCGTCATCCATCAAAATAATGATTGACAAGCTAGCTCCATGAACTTATTGTGGCTTTATTTGTAACTGTCGAGACACACACAAACACTTAATAAATCTATCCCTCTCTCCCGCAGTTAATTTATATTTATATATTATATTATATTTATATCAAATTCAAACCCGCGCTCTTTCTCTCTCTCTCCATCTCTGGATTTCCCAGCGCTGTCTAGTAGACGACCTGTTGTCCGTGTGTCTGTCGAGAGACCACTTGAATTTTATAATGAAGCAGAGCGGGAATTGAGACTTCGTCGGGACAGCATTCTCGCACGGAGAAGTGTAATTACACACCAGAGGCGCTCGTTGGCTTTCAGATATTGTAAATAATGTGCTCACTCACAGAATCAGACATTACTGATTTTTGTATCATATTTTCCGTTATGAAAATGATAGAATTTGGTTCGTTGGTCCGTTAACTGGGTCGATTGCTTTCACATCTCAAGCGAACCGCTCCAGAGTTCGTTTGAAAGCGTACCGAGACCACCTCTTCAAGCAGGTCTCGGTACGCTTGTTTGGTCCGCTTTTGGTGCGCACCCGAGTGCGATTGCTGCTTTCCCACCTGCCCAAACGAACCGCACCAAAGGGGCAAACAAACTCTGCTACGATTCAACCGAACTAAATGAGGCAGGTGTGAAAGCACCCTAAATCACTCACAAATCTTATGATAATTCGATAATCTCCATTCAGTTTTCACACAATATTAGTTGTTTTCATGCCTTTTGCACAACATTGCACCATTTCATGCTCTTCATCTTCAGAAAGATCTTTCTTCCTCCCCATATTACATGAGAACTGTGACTTGCTTAATAATGTGGAACAACCTCTAAGTAGGGTTTCCATAGACCTGGCAAATTATTTTGTCTGAGACTGATACCAGTTATCTAAAAAGACATGGATAAATAAACGAACAAACATTTTCTTAGAAAAACTAAAATCTGAATGTTTATTGCACTGAAATCTTACTGATATGTCAATTGCATAATAATTTGGAACGCAGTGTATATTGAAAATAACAGAGGACCTAACACAGATCCTTGCGGCACTCCATAATTTACTAATGGTAACTTGGATGATTCCCTGTTTAAATACACCAAATATTAATGGTCTGATTAGGTACAATCTGTCCCTGAATACCAGTGTAATTTTGTAGTCGATCTAGGAGTATGTCATGATCTATAGTGACGAACACAGCACTAAGATCAAGAAAAACTAGTATTGAGATGCAGCCATGGTCAGAAGACATTTGTAATTTTAATGAGTGCAGTTTCTATGCTATGATGGGTGTAAATCCTGACTAAAATTTTTCATAGATAGCATTTTTTGCTGGAAGGAGCACAATTGAGCGGGCACAACTTTTTCTGGTATTTTAGACATAAATGGAAGATTTGGATTGGGTCTGTAATTT
This sequence comes from Chanodichthys erythropterus, assembly GCF_024489055.1. Lineage (NCBI taxonomy): Eukaryota > Metazoa > Chordata > Actinopteri > Cypriniformes > Xenocyprididae > Chanodichthys > Chanodichthys erythropterus. Next base: position 29,819,928 of record NC_090240.1, read on the forward strand.
GCCAATTAATTTAGATCTAGTTGTGGTTTCTTAATGAGAGGCGTAATAACTGCCAGCTTGAAGGGTCTTGGGACGTGACCTAGAGATAAAGACGAGTTAATAATATTAAGAAGAGTCTCTTCTGCAACCGGTAACAACTCTTTCAGTAATTTAGTGGGTGTTGGATCTAATAAACATGTTGGTTTAGATGCAATGATTAGTTTAGCTCTTCCTGTCCTATGCACAGCAAATGTTCTTGAGGAGCGATAATTGAGGATGATTCATAAAATGCTGTCAAAGGTTGTACATTGACAATTTTATTTCTGATGCTTTTGATTTTCTCAGTGAAGAAACTCATAAAGTCATTACTACTAAACTGTTATGGTATATTCAGTTCAGTTTATTTGTTAATTTAGCCACTGTACTAAATAAAAACTAATTTGGTTATTTTCTATGAGTTTGCAGAGATGCTCGGCTTTGGCTGCTTTAGAGCCTTTTTACAGCGGTACATACTGTCTTTCCACGTGATTCTAAATGAGTTTGTATCCATTTGTACTCTAGGTTACGGGTTTCTCTCTTGAGACCGTGAGTAATACTGTTTGTTGTACCATGGTGCAGTACTTTTCTCTCTAAACTTTTTTTTTAATCTAATGGGTTCTACAGTTTCTAATGTGCTCGAGAAGACAGTGCCAAGTACACAGTTTTGTTCCTTTTGTATTTTTGTCAGATATTCAAATACTTTTTTATGCTACAAACTTTGGTTTGAAATGTTATGATTCACCTCATAGCTGTTTGGCTTGGTTCATGGCTTGTAATGCTTTAATGAAGACTTTGTTTAAATACCTATGGGAGAAATGAATGGAAAAAATAATTCCAGAACCAACACAGCTGAAAATATGGACAGGCACTGTTGCACTCTATTGGGACACTAGTAAATTGAATTATTGTGAAATGTCCTTGAATGTTTATATGTCATGAAGTCACTTGAGATGCTTTTTTTTTTTTTAGATATTCTTTGTTTGTAAAGTGGAGAGATTCACAGTTGGGAGCATCATAGTGGGATTCAGATTTGTTATGCAATGTTGTCAAAAAAGCCCATATCAAAGGTTCAGATGTTGTTTTATTCACTTTTTTGGACAGGATGATAGTTGCAGTGTCACAGTGGGCGCTTGTCTTACAAAAACACTTAAGCATTATGCAATCTTTTCTCTGTGTATCATATAACTGTTTTCCTGAAACCTCAGCATGATCGTCTCTCTTGGACTTGTTTCATTAGGTAAACATGGCCTGCCGCCTGATGAGACTGTAAACATGGTAAAACATGTCGTATCTCAGTGTTCTGCTCTTGACTTCGCCGGGCTCATGACGATTGGCCGTTATGGTTACGACCTCAGTGAAGGCCCCAACCCCGACTTCCAGGTGCGTCAGATCAGCCGGGTCACCAGCTGGCCTTGCATACTTCTCGTATAATTACTTTTAAACATACACTACATTCTTAAAAACAAAGGTTCTTTATTGGAATCATTGGTTCCATGAAGAACCTTTAACATCTATAGAACCATGGAATTGTTCTTTAGCAAACCCAAAATTGGTTCTTATATGGCATTGCTGCAAAAACTGCCTATAGAAGCTTTATTTTTAAAAGTGTACCATTAAATCGTTTTGGCTCTGAATGATTTTTTTTAATGTCTTTTTTTTAATTATTATTATTTTATTTTTTTTTATGCACACCAAAATAAATTGTGGCGTAATACAAACCCGATTCCAAAAAAGTTAGGACACTGTACAAATTGTGAATAAAAAAGGAATGCAATAATTTAAAAACCTCATAAACTTATATTTTATTCACAATAGAATATAGATAACATATCAAATGTTGAAAGTGAGACATTTTGAAATGTCGTGCCAAATATAGGCTCATTTTGGATTTCATGAGAGCTACACATTCCAAAAAAGTTGGGACAGGTAGCAATAAGAGGCCGGAAAAGTTAAATGTACATATAAGGAACAGCTGGAGGACCAATTTGCAACTTATTAGGTCAATTGGCAACATGATTGGGTATAAAAAGAGCCTCTCAGAGTGGCAGTGTCTCTCAGAAGTCAAGATGGGCAGAGGATCACCAATTCCCCCAATGCTGCGGTGAAAAATAGTGGAGCAATATCAGAAAGGAGTTTCTCGGAGAAAAATTGCAAAGAGTTTGAAGTTATCATCATCTACAGTGCATAATATCATCCAAAGATTCAGAGAATCTGGAACAGTCTCTGTGTGTAAGGGTCAAGGCCGGAAAACCATTCTGGATGCCCGTGATCTTCGGCACTGCATCACATACAAGAATGCTACTGTAATGGAAATCACAACATGGGCTCAGGAATACTTCAAGAAAACATTGTCAGTGAACACAATCCACCGTGCCATTCGCCGTTGCTGGATAAAACTCTATAGGTAAAAAAAAAAGCCATATCTAAACATGATCCAGAAGCGCAGGCATTTTCTCTGGGCCAAGGCTCATTTAAAATGGACTGTGGCAAAGTGGAAAACTGTTCTGTGGTCAGACGAATCAAAATTTGAAGTTCTTTTTGGAAAACTGGGACGCCATGTCATCCGGACTAAAGAGGACAAGGACATCCCAAGTTGTTATCAGCGCTCAGTTCAGAAGCCTGCATCTCTGATGGTATGGGGTTGCATGAGAGCGTGTGGCACGGGCAGCTTACACATCTGGAAAGGCACCATCAATGCTGAAAGGTATATCCAAGTTCTAGAACAACATATGCTCCCATCCAGACCTCGTCTCTTTCAGGGAAGACCTTGCATTTTCCAACATGAAAATGCCAGACCACATATTGCATCAATTACAACATCATGGCTGCGTAGAAGAAGGATCCGGGTACTGAAATGGTCATCCTGCAGTCCAGATCTTTTACCCATAGAAAACATTTGGCGCATCATAAAGAGGAAGATGCGACAAAGAAGACCTAAGAGAGCAACATAAACCTGTATTAGACAAGAATGGGACAACATTCCTATTCCTAAACTTGAGCAACTTGTCTCCTCAGTCCCCAGACGTTTGCAGACTGTTATAAAAAGAAGAGGGGATGCCACACAGAGGTAAACATGGCCTTGTCCCAACTTTTTTGATATGTGTTGATGCCATGAAATTTAAAATCAACTTATTTTTCCCTTAAAATTATACATTTTCTCAGTTTAAACATTTGATATGTCATCTATGTTGTATTCTGAATAAAATATTGAAAACTTCCACATCATTGCATTCTGTTTTTATTTACAATTTGTACAGTGTCCCAACTTTTTTGGAATCGGGTTTGTAAGTTTATCAGCAAAATAAACTTGCATCTTGATTATGAAACAAACTAGCAATATGCTAAAAGAATGTTACAACATAGTATGCAAAATGTTATTAATGTGTATGTTGTATGTAGATGCTTTTGAAACGTCGTGATGAAGTTTGTGAGAGTCTGAAGATTCCAGCAGAGCAGATTGAACTCAGTATGGGCATGTCTAATGACTTTGAGCATGCGGTAGGTGTTGCATCTTTCAAAATGTATGTGCTATCAATGTTAAAGTGCCCCATTATGCTTTTTGGGATATTACCTTTAATGTAGTGTGTAATATAGCTGTGTGAGAATGTAAAAGGTCTGCAAAGTTTCAAAGATCAAAGTGTTGTCTCCCAAAAGAAAGAACTGATTTTAACTGCCTGAAATTTCAAATTTACATAGGTTTGTAATAAATTTGCATAATGCTAGCCTATGGTCTTCATTGGCTGCCCATGAACATCTACTTTGACCCACCCTCAAACAGTGCAGTTGTAGATGAGGCTGGAAGAGTTTGGTTTGGAAAGATGCTGTTTTCAGCACTGCAAATCCACTTTGCATGCACTTCCGAAGGATGAGGACTCGTACACTAATTGATACAGTAAAACTGACGCCATCATTACTGTTCGTCTCAAGTGCTGAGTAAGATCCAGAGCTGAAATTGAGATATGGTAATGGGTATTTACTATAGACCCTTTTCACATGACGTCACACAGCTTCCGTTAGGACTCGATGCAGTGTATCCTCACTTCCGTCAGCATAGTGGACTAGCGGACTAGCGCGACTCGAATGAAGTGCACTCAATAGATGTACATATGCCACAAATGTGGTTAAAGGATGATTGTAGTCGCCTAATTTCATGTAAATTCAAGGTGAGGTATTTGGCAGCCGCAGATCTCAAACAAACTTACCGATCGGAGCGATTTGCTGCTTGAAGTCGGAGGAGTTGAATACGTACTGAAGCCATACATGCATTTTCCTGCCCGTATCTTGCGAACTTTGCTGTCTTTATTGCAGATGAAGCTGTTATATATATTTGTGAAATAAACGCATGTTTCCAACATTTACGTACAGTAAAAACTCATTCAAAGCTTAATTTACTACTTATTTCAGTGCCTACAGACCTATGTACAATGAAGATCAAAAAAAGCTTATTCTTTTTAAATATCAAAGTCTTTTTATACTTTTATTTCGATTAATATGGCATACATAATACTACAAATTGTGTTTAATATAATACTATTTCTACATGAAGACTGTTAATGTTGTAAAAACTGACTCATGTGCATGGCATTTTTACCATAGTAAAAAAAAACATTGTCATCATCGTCTCTTTATTGAAGAACAAGATCGTCGCATACAAAAATATACAGAGGATTTACAACAGTACTCATATAGCATCATTAAAATGTACGAAATCAAATTATTTCTCCAGGGAATAACATTAAATGAACACATAGGCTACCTCCGTTTTGTATTTTCAGTACACTTCTTACAAATTATACAATCTTAATATATTGCACCAGTTCAGTTTAAACTGGTTTGATGTAAAATGATCTCAAATCTTCACACCATTAATTCTTCGGAGTATTATATGTGGACGTGTTACTTCCAGATGTCCATTACTCGTAAATAAATCTCACAAGAACAATATCCATTATCATAGCCTACCAATTTCTAAAAATAAAGATTTGTTTTTAAAGACAATATTCTTGTTATTCCAAATAGGCTAACAGATTTGTGTGGACACAATCGTTGTGATAAAACTGAATTCATTGACAACATTGCTAAAGTTTCTGCTCGTGGAAACCCTAAACAAGGCAGTTACAGAAAGGAAATAATAAATATCATTACCAGAAGAAGCCGACTGTGTAAATCCTTGACATAAACAGTTCGCATTTAAAGTTATTAAAGCATTTTCCCGAGAAGTCGCCGGCGCTAAGGTAAGACGGAAAAACTGATACACTGCTTTGCGGATAGGCGGAAGTTAACTGACGTCATTGTGAAAAGGGTCTATTTAGTTTCCGACACACTCTGTAAGCGGTAGGCCAATCACAACAGACTGGCCCATCTGACCAATCAGAGCAGAGTAGGCTCTTGGAAAGGCTCTTGTCTTCAACCCCGCTCCTGTGTCTGAAATTGCACCTTATACCCTTAAATAGGGCACTATTTGAGGGGACAGCCATTTGTAGTGGTGTCCGTAACCATAGCGGATGATATCGAGTACACTCATTTAATCCCATAATGCACCGCAATAATGGTTGCGGCAAGAAGGGATAAAGCTACAACCAGAAGTGATGCAAAATCTCGCCATAAAATAACAAAAAATGATTAGTGGTGTAATATAGGGAATAGTGAATGAGGATAGGGGCAATTTCGAACACCTCACCACTGTCCTGAAAAGGTTAGCTTCAATCCTAATCAAACACACCTGAACCAGCGAATCAAGCTCTTCAGGATCGCTTGAAAATCAAAATCTGCAGGTTGGATATAGACTTTTCAGGGTTGAAGAACTCTGGTTCAAAGAGACCAGATCTTTATTGAACTGTTTCATACACTGTGAGAAATGAGGTGATGTGCAATGTATATTATGAGAAAATTCAAGTGTTTTTTTGACCTAGGATGCATGTAAACCTATTGTAGGAGACTACCCAAATAAAATAGCATAATGGGGTGCTTTGCTTTACTGCAAATTTGCTTTTGATCAATTAATTATCCGTTTGAAATGTTTCTAGATCGAGGTTGGCTCCACCAACATTCGTGTCGGCAGCACTATTTTCGGCACCAGAGAATACCCCAACACCCCGAGCCCCAGTCCAGAGAAAAAGCCAATGGTCGTATGTGAGGAAGCAGCCAGGAAAATGGACCGGCTTACCGTCACAGAGAAGTGAATGATGAGGGGAAAAAAAGGTTACTGAACTAAATGTGGGACCTCTTGGGCTTTTTCCCCAATGACTGGGCTCACCATTCACCAGTCAAGGGCCTTTAAAATGTCTTAACTAATGCTGCTGACCTGGTCTTCTGTGGCGAAAGAAGTGTAATTTAATAACTGGAATACTAAATTTATTTCCTAAAGGTGTTTTTATTATCAAAAGATCTCCAGAAGTGTCCTCCACCCCTTTGTCAAACATTTAGCCTTGGTTTTGCGATTACTTTTAGCAGATACAGGGTCAGCACATGCTCAGTTTTGTTGTGCCAATTGTAGATGTGTGAAGTATTATTTCTGTCATTTCAGTTTGATTAGATGTTATCAGTTGTAACTCATTTTAACATCTAATAGGATCTATTTTTGTTCCTAGAAGTGTGTAGGTATATTTTATAGTGTGTCTGTGTATTGTTTTGTTCGAAATCATAAATGTAAATGATATGAATTGCACATTTATGGTATTGCTTCTGTATCCACTTGTTGCTGCGTCAATGAGATGTGTCAGGACTGCTGTGTGTGTGTGTTGTCATATAGTTCATGTAGTGATTCATTTCACCCTAAACACTGGTGTTGAATTTAGCACTGATCAACAGCCACATTGGTTTCAGTACAGAACATAGAAATGTGCAATGAGATCAGTGCAGAGATGAATTGTTTTATGGAGTTTTGAAGATGTTGAGGGCCTGAGGCCATTTACTATGCAAGAGAGAGATTGTTCTGATTCTTAGATGCTTGTTTAGAGGCAATCACATCATATTTTTGTTTTTAAATTTTAGATTAATATAGTGTTGTTGAACTAATGGGTTTACTGTTTGTGGTCAGTTGTGAAAAGCCAAAACTGAAATTATAACATGCTTTTTTTTCTAATCAGTGTGACAAACAACATTGTGTATCTTGTCAATAGATATTTAATTGATAATTGAGTTGAGCAATAAAATAAGAGAAAATGAAATGGTTTGTATGGCATATATAGACAACTTTAGTATTTTTTTTTCTTTTATCTATTGTCTGTCTGTGTACAGTGTAAAAATTAAGATTTTTTAAAATGTTTTTGAAAGAAGTCACTCACCAAGGCTGCATTTATTTGATCAAAAACACAGAAAAAAATGTAATATTGTGAAATATTATTACACTTTATAATAACCATTATCTGTTTTAATTTATTATACGATGCAGTTTATTCCTGTGATGCAAAGCTGAATTTTCAGCATCATAACTGCAGTCTACAGTGTCACATGATCCTTCAGAAATCATTGTGTGATGATTTGGTGCTCAAGAAACATTTCTTATTCTTATCCATGTTGAAAACAATTGTGCTGCTTAATACTTTTGTACAAACCATGGTTTAAAAAATGGTCAAGATTCTTTGATGAATAGAAAATTCAAATGAACAGCATTTGTTTAAAACAGAAATCTTTTGTAACAAATGTATTTACTGTCATGTTTGATCAAATTAATGCATCCTTGCTGAATAAAAGTATTAATTTAGTTAAAGATCTTACTGACACAAACATTTTAAGGGGTAGTGTATATATTTTATCTTATAAGTGAAATGCATTATGCTACTGATTCATGAAGACCAACAATATTTGTCAATTTAAAACCTTTAATTCAAAAAACATTAAAAACCCAACTAAAACAGAAACGGACAATGTTTATGAATGGCGTGTCAAACAATGAGTTTTTACAGAGTACCAAGCATACAGTTAAGTTTGTGTGTGCACAGATCAATAGTCTATTACAAAGCTCGAATACAGAGCTGCGTTAACCTATAAATAACCTTCAACCTTTCACATTACATGGAGGATTTTGCCATTTTGCGTCATGCAATCCAGTATTTTTATAAATTGTTACTTGTAAGAAGCCAGTACAAAAATTTCCAAAAATCCTATAAACAACATATAGTCTTGAATTTGAAAAAGAACCCAGAAAACCAAAAGTTTTCATTAAATTACAGACATTCCTGCTCATTTTCATCTACTGGAATTATATTTTAAATCTGGTCAATGCAGTGAATAAATAAAGCATGAACACTGAGAACAACAACAAAAATCACATTCTGTAAAATCAATAAAAGAAAGAAAATCCCTAAAATATGGATTTACTTTTTGGTCTAAACAGCAAATATGCAAGCTACAATCAATTTGCTTGAATCATTTCCCTTCAAGATCATGAACATCAAACTAATTTGAGGGTGTTTAGAGCCCAAGACAAACAGAACATGAAAAAGCCACAAATCTTCAATATACCTCAATATATACATATTAAGAAATATTTAGAAATGCTTAAATTATTAGCTGGCTTGATTCTTCGGTAATGCGACCTTAAAGTCAACAGTAGTTTCCATTCACCCATAATGATCAGCACTTTAAAAGCATTACATTTTCATATCACACTTTTTAGTAATATGAACACTTGAACAACATTCTATGCATTTATGATTATGATTAATTTATGACAAATGGGTATCAGGTATATAGCAGCAATATTAAGGGTTGTTAATATTCTGCATGTTTAAGACTTCATTCAAAGCTCATTGTGTCTAAATTTATCTGCTGAAGATAATGTTGAAACGATCTGAATTTAAAAACAAAATATTGAAATAAGCACTGAGAATTTCCATGCTTGAGATAAAAAATGGCAATAAAAGTTACTTGGGTTATTGTCTTTGTAATGTTTTCTGATTTTCACACCAGCTTTTTGGCCTCGAAAAAGCTCTTGAGATGTCTCATTTGCCAGATGCCAGTGATGATGAGGATGATGGTCTGAGCGATAGACCACCACAGAACGCGCTGGTTCGTGCTCTCGCTCGTCATACGGAAACGCTCCTCACGGTACTGTGGAAAAAGAAAAACAACTTATTGTGACTACAGTAACCCATGTGGATGCTGTATGTTATAACAGTGACAACTAGATACCAGTGCTGTTTTGGTATAATTGAGAAACTATTACAGTTTTTTTTACAGTGTTTTCCAAAAGCATCGTTAGCCAAGTCCATGTGTTGGTAACGACGGTAATTGCGACCATAGTTGGCTTTGGCAAGCACACTCCTGTTTAGTTCTGGTCCAAAATGAAGTTAAACATCTCGAGCAGGTACCTGCTTTCAGCGATTGTGAAAATATAAGTTTAAATGGCCAGTAAACCAACAGAACCCTACTGTACCATAAACTAAAACTCAACTTTCTGCAGTTCAGACTCACCCGCTGGTAGTTTTGCTCTTTCTGGATCTGTTCCACCTGGTCCAAGAGCTGTCGGACCCTCAGCTGCAGCTCGGTCAGTTTGTCTTTGGCTGCGATTTCGGGGTAGTTGTTGGTGTGTTCACCAACCTGAATCTCCAAGTGGACTCTCTGTAAGACAGCATATTAGGTTTCACATCTGTATCTTCAGTTTTACTGTATTATATTGAAATGAATAGGGTAATTGTCTTTTTCTCATATCTATAGTAGAGTTGTCAAAAGTACCAACTGTGATACCAAGTCGGTACTGAGATTTTAAAAAAGTGATGCTTTGAGCGCTGTTGAGAGGATTCGTAAACACCTCTGATTGGTCATTGTGTTCAAATTTCAGTACCAACTTGGTATCGCCGTCTGTACTTTTGACAACACTAATCTATAGGTAATTTCAAAAACTTGAAAATGAGACATATTTATAATATATTTCACCAGTTATTTAACTAAAACTATTCTAAATCATTTTCTTAACTGAACCAAAGCTGAAATACAACATATTAATATATTAAAAACAAAATAAGAACTGAAACTGAACTGAAAAAAATAAAATAATTGAAGTACTAAAATGACTAAAGCGGAAATAAAAATATTTAAAAACAAAACTATAATATACTAAAATAATGACAAGGGGAAACTGGAACAAACTAAAAATATGCAAAATAAAGCAAATTATTAAAATAAAATATAATAGTAGTATATACATAATACTAAAACAACACTGTATTTGACTTAAGTATTACCTAATATAATTTATTATAGAGATTGCATAATGTACAGCTTATAACTCAAAATTATTAATTAAAATGTCCAAATATGAATAACTCATATAAAATAGTATATAAAAATATTAAAATAACTGTATTTGACATATCAATATTAATGAATGTAACTGATTAAATATAGAGACTGCACACTTGACAGCTTATTACTCAAAATTATTCATTAAACATTCAAAATATGAATAAATAGTATATAAATAGTACTAAAATAACACTGTATGTGACATAAATATTGCCAGATGTAATTTATTAAAGGGTTAGTTCACCCAAAACTGAAAAATTCTGACATCATTTACTCACCCTCATGTCGTTCCAAACCCGTAAGACCTTCATTCATCTTTGGAACACAAATTAAGATAATTTTGATCAAATCTGATGGCTCAGTGAGGCCTCCATTGACAGCAAGATAATTTACACTTTCAATGCCCAGAAAGCTACTAAAGACATATTTAAAACAGTTCATGTGACTACAGTGGTTTAACCTTAATGTTATGAAGCGACGAGAATACTTTTTGTGCACCAAAAAAAACAAAATAACGATTTTATTTCAACAATATCTAGTGATGGGCGATTTCAAAACAATGCTTCATGAAGCTTTACGAATCTTTTGTTTCAAATCAGTGATTCAGAGCGTATATCAATCGTTCACATGATTTCAGTAAACGAGGTTTTGTTATGTCATAAGCGTTTTGAAACGTTTCGAAATTTCACGTGACTTTGGCAGTTTGAAACAAAAAATTCGTAAAGTTTTGAAGCTTCATGAAGCAGTGTTTTGAAATCATCCATCACTAGATATTGTGGAATAAAGTTGTTATTTAGTTTTTTTGGCACAAAAAGTATTCTCGTCGCTTCATAACATTTAGGTTGAACTTCTGTAGTCACATGAACTGTTTTAAATATGTGTTTAGTAGCTTTCTGGGCATTGAAAGTGTTAATTGTCTTGCTGGCAATGCAGGCCTCACTGAGCCATCAGATTTTATCAAAAATATCTCAATTTGTGTTCCAAAGATGAACAAAGGTCTTGCAGGTGTGGAACGACATGAGGGTGAGTAATTAATGACAGAATTTTTCATTTTTGGGAGAACCAATGCTTTGAATATAGAGACTGTATATTTGGACAGCTTATTATTCAAACATCAGGACGAAGATCCTGGACTGAGGCGATGACACTATGCAGCACTTAATCCGTTCTCTATATTTATCTGGTATTTACACTCGTACCAGTTTTCCACCAGCAAACAGTGCCATCTTGGTGGAGTTGGAGTGGAGGCAGATCTGATGCTCGCCTGGGGTGTGGGACGTGAAGGTGAAACGCCCATCTGAGCCATACTGACGGGACAGAATGATCTGAAATACACACAGAGAGAATGTGAAAACTACTTCACAGAAGGAGCCTTCTACATTTCACCAAATGTAACCCGATTGTAGAGTAAAATCAAAAACAGGCTACCTTGGTATCAGGATCTTTGATTTCCACATGCATGCCTAAACCAGGGGTGGACGGGAGGAAAGAGCCAGCCTGTTTGTCCCACAGCTGTGTTCTGTATCTTCCTAAAAAGACAAAAATAAAACTCAACACAGTATGTTCATATGCACCATTAAAAACTGACAAACATAATTAGATTAACAGGATCTGATTGTTATTTCACTATACAGTATGGATATGAGAGATCAAATATACATGCATTATCTCCTGACATCAACTATTATCCACAACTATTATTTCTGATTACAATAAACAAGCGATAAATCCAGGCAGTAGCTGCTGGTAGGAGGAACTGGTTGCACCTGTATCTCAGCTACTAAGCAGGATGCTGCACCTGCCACATCCTGATTTACTCAAAGCCCTCCTTTATTTGGACAGATGTATACAGATAATAAGATCCATACCTCACATCTGATTTCATATCAGCTGTCTTCAGGTTGAGTGTGTTAAATAAGACAAAAAGTGAATTGTTCTACTGATAAATCCAGATGGATGAATCAGCTAGCCGACAAAGCTAACCGATCACAGAGAGCCGATTGGACAATGGACGTACCGATCACCATGGTTTCATCGGGTATTTCTTCTATAAAACATTTCTTCTCCGTCTCTCCGATGTGGAAATAAAGGGCTTGGCTTGGAGAAAGCCACGCAAATAGAAGCAAAAGCCCGGCACAGGACACCACCGCCTTCATCTCCATCCAAAATCACCCCTCACTCAATCCAGGGCTGAGAATCGATTGCAGAATCAGTCGATTCTCACTCACGGACTTTTGTTTATTAAAGTCCGCCCAAGTTCACGAGCAGAATAGAATTTAAAAGAAACTAAAAAATCTTGATTTAGTAAATTATTAAATTTAAAAAAAAATCTAAATAATAAATAATTAAAGTAATAACATATTCGATATTTTTTTTTTTTTGGAAATATTTAAATAAACCTGCTTTGTTAGTATACTTATTGTTGAATTTCTATGTAAATTGATTTGAACATTAAAATTTAAAATATTCATTTAATAAATTATTTAATAAAAAATCTAAATAATAAATAATTAAACTTATAACATATTCGGGTTTTTTTTTTGGGGGGGGGGGGGTTAATAAATTTCTAAAATATATATAATAATACTATTTATAAAGTGATTTGTATATTCAAAATTAAAATCTTGATTTAATAAATTATTTAATAAAAATCTAAATAATAAATAATTAAACTAATAACATATTCGATTTTTTGGGAGAAATTATAATAAACTTCCTTTGTTTGTATACTTATTGTTGAATTTCTATTTAAAAATATATTATGATGCTATTTATAAAGTGATTTGTACATTAAAAATTAAAATGTTGATTTAATAAATTATTTAAAATCGAAATAATAAATAATTAAACAACATATTCGATTTTTTGGAGAAATTTTAATAAACCTCCTTTGTTTGTATACTTATTGATTTAAATTTCTATGTAAAATATATATTATGATACTATTTATAAAGTGATTTGTATATTAAAAATGATAATAAATATGAAAAATCTTGATTTATTAAATTATTTAATAAAAATCTAAATATAAAATAATTAAACTAATAACATATTCGATTTTTTTTTAGAAATTTTAATTAACCTCCTTTGTTTGTATACTTATTGTTGAAATTCTATGTAAAAATATATTATGATATATATTATGATACTATTTATAAAGTGATTTGTACATTAAAAAATAAAATGTTGATTTAATAAATTATTTCATAAAAAATCGAAATAATAAATAATTAAACATAACATATTCGATTTTTTTTTTGGGGGGGGGGTTAATAAACCTCCTATTGTTGAATTTCTATGTAAAATTATATTATGATATATATTATGATGCTATTTATAAAGTGATTTGTACATTAAACATTAAAATGTTGATTTAATAAATTATTTAAAATCGAAATAATAAATAATTAAACAACATATTCGATTTTTTGGAGAAATTTTAATAAACCTCCTTTGTTTGTATACTTATTGATTTAAATTTCTATGTAAAATATATATTATGATACTATTTATAAAGTGATTTGTATATTAAAAATGAAAATCTTGATTTATTAAATTATTTAATAAAAATCTAAATATAAAATAATTAAACTAATAACATATTCGATTTTTTTTTTAAATTTTAATTAACCTCCTTTGTTTGTATACTTATTGTTGAAATTCTATGTAAAAATATATTATGATATATATTATAATACTATTTATAAAGTGATTTGTACATTAAAAAATAAAATGTTGATTTAATAAATTATTTCATAAAAAATCGAAATAATAAATAATTAAACATAACATATTCGATTTTTTTTGGGGGGGGGGGTAATAAACCTCCTATTGTTGAATTTCTATGTAAAAATATATTATGATACAATTTTTAAAGTGATTTGTACATTAAAAATTAAAATCTTGATTTAATAAATTATTTAATGTTATGTTATGTTTAAAATAATTAAACATAACATATTCGATTTTTTTTTGGGGGGGGGGTGTTGAATTTCCATGTAAAATGTATATTATGATACTATTTATAAAGTGATTTGTACATTAAAAATTAAAATATAAATGAAATACCTTTAGTATGAACATAAAATCATACATAAAATAAAATATAATACAAATATAATTGTTATCATCGACATAAATAATAATAATAATAATAATAATAATAATAATAATAATAGTCAATGTATTGATAATAAATGTATTTTTATGCATGTTTTTAGACAAGCATAATGGAAGGACTTTTACTTTGGAATGCAGTTATTTCCCGCATCAACCGGAAGCAGTACTGGTAAATTACCCACAACCTCCTGCTTTAGTCGAGAAGTTTCTCGTTTGTTTATTGACTGAATTCAGTAGTTATATCGCATTTTCAGTGTTTTTATTTCTTTTTTTTTGAACATCTTGTAAAAGAGCCGCAATGGCGCAGTATAAAGGAGCGGCAAGTGAAGCGGGGAGAGCGATGCAGCTCATGAAGAAGAGAGAAAGAGAGCGAGAACAGCTCGAGCAGCTCAAACAGAAGATAGCAGAGGCAAGTGAGCTCGAGTAACAAACACAACATGTAAACACACTGGCCATTCTACCTGTCCTCACTATATGCCTCCAATAAATAGCTGCTAGCTCAAAAGTGATATTCAGATAGGATAGTACATCTTTTTATAACCCAGAATATGATAGTTATGCTTCTTGCTCCCTTTTAGATAATGTAAAGTCACATGAGAAGGCTTTATGATGTGATGACAGTTTATAATAACTTCATTAGTGTGGTATATATAAGGTAACTTATATATACCTTATACCTTAAAAACTTAACTGGCTCAATGTGAAAATCACATTTTGAAATACCAAAATTGTTCACTAGTTTACTATATTAAAATCATTTGCTTGTAAAATTATATTTATATGTGTTCACGTTTTTGTATATACAGTGCCCCCAAAATATTGGCCACTTTTTCCACACATTTTTTACCCCATGCTTAAAAAGTATGAAATACCATTGAATAGCAAAATGTCATTTATTTTAAAGATGCCTTTCAAGCAAGTTTTAAATGATAAAGCATTAGATACTGTTTTGGGGCAACAGTATGTAAACTACTGATCTTTAAGCATTATATAACTATAATGACTGTAGATGAATATTGTATTATTGTTATAAGCAATCTTGCAGCATGCAGCTCAAATAACTCTACACAGCTTATACTTTATGTAAAACATCTCTCCTAACTGATCTTCACTTTCCTCTTTTTAGGACAACATGGTGAAGTCCAACATTGATAAAAAGTTCTCCGCTCATTATGACGCTGTGGAGCAAGAGCTCAAGTCTAGCACTGTTGGTAAGTGAGCATTATTATGGTTCAGAAATACTTCTGTAGTGGTTGCCAGGTCCCAGATGTAACATATGCACATTATATCTGTTTGTTCTCTGCATTTTTCATGATACATTTTAAAATTAGGGCTGGGCAATATGACCAGAAATATTATGACAATATTATTTTTCCATATCATATGATAGATATTTATCACAATATTAATTTACCATTAATGAGGAAAGATATGCAATCCACATGTTTGTTAGACGTTGAGAATGAACGTAATCATAACTTGCAATTAAACTGCATTAAGCAACCTTTTAATTTAGGGCCCCATTAAATCTATTTTAATTTCTCTGCGTTTTATGATTTAATACAAATTAGCCATCAACAATAGTGTTTAATGAAATTAATTAATAAAACAATTAATTTGCAACAAAACATTGCATTTTTATTTTTTGTCAAATAAGATGCTGCACGACAGATCTGTTTTCATATTAAAAAAAGGATGAAAAATATCTTGGTTGTATGATATTCCTTACAAACAGTGGTAATATTATTATTACTTTGAGCCATACATTCAACTATATCATAGTAATATACTTCTGTAAAAAAAAATTTCCAAGTTAAAGCTAACTTATTCTGGCGGTTTGAGAAGACAGATGTTGAAAACACTGTAAGCATCTCATGTATGTTTGAGTTTGTGTATTAGATGAAACTACGCTGTTCATTCACACAGACACGCAAAACATGCAGACTCATAAGCAACGTGCTTTGACTGGCAGTTGTCGCGTTCATTTCCGCTGTGCGAAGGCCTCGAAATCTCTGCTGTTGGTGAAACTCGCATAATAGTTTGTGGTGACATCAAACGTACCCCCATACCGTATCTCCTCTGTCCTGGGATTGCCATTTCAAGGATACACATTAGTAAAATGATCAATTTTCATTTGCTTTGTCTACAGGCTTATTAAGTGGTGTATTAAATCAGTTTGTGAGTGGAGGATGTTGTTTTTCTCTGCAGGTCTGGTGACTCTTAATGACATGAAAGCCAAGCAGGAAGCTCTGGTCAAAGAACGAGAGAAACAGCTCGCCAAGAAGGAGCAGTCAAAAGAGCTACAGCTGTAAGGCCTTTTCAGTTATTTGAAGTTGCTTCAGCCCTGCTTGGTGTCATTTTCTCAATATGGTTGAATGAATTAATTTTTTAACCATCTTTTAAGATTTTAAGACTAGGTTGTTGTAGGTTCCTGCATTTTGCCTCCAGGCATGATGCTTTTCTTTGTTTCTGTTTTCCCTTAAAATCTGTGTGATGTTTGATGTTAAAGCTTCATGTTTGGACTGTTCTTGTAGGAAACTGGAGAAGCAGAAGGAGAAGAAAAGGAAGGAAGAGCAGAAAAGGAAGATCGCCAGTTTATCCTTCAATCCCGATGAAGGAGAGGAAGAAGAGGAGGAAGAGGAAATTGAGGAGGAGATATGTATGCCATTTTACTTGGCACTTTTCCACAGAAGTAGAACAAATTTCTACACAACATTTTTATTAAATATTTCCATAAGCTATCAATAAGAGCTGAGAACCATGTTCAGTACCAGTGCCATTTTTACCATGTTTAAATGCATTCTGCATAGGCTAAAATCAGCACAGAAATTCTTAATTTATAACCAGTTGTAAAAGTGCATTTTAATAGTTAAGTGCAAGTTTAATAGATTGATTTTCATTAATTTAGTTTTATTTAAATTATGTAAATGTATTATTTAATTTATTTTGTAATATTAATAACATTGTGATTTTTTTTTTTTTTTTTTATCATTTTTTTTAACAGGCATACCTGTAAAAAAGAAAAAACTAGGGAAAAACCCAGATGTGGACACCAGTTTCCTGCCAGATAGGGACAGAGAGGTAATTAAAAAAAAAAAAAGAAAGAAATTTCCTGCTCTTGGTTTTCTGTTAACACAACCTTGTTTATATTCAACTAACAGATGACAGCAAAAAAAAAAAAAAAAATTAATCAAATAAATAATAAAAAATAAATAATAGCAAAAAATGCATTGAGTGCCAAAGACTGTGGAGTGACTGTTCCAGATGCCTTTTTTAGGGATCTAAATACAGTTTGACAGGGCTGTTGTTTAACACAAACCTCTTCTGGGCTCTGCATCAAATAAAATTACGCAGTGTTTGCAGAGACGTCACTCAGGGACAGGGAGTCAGCACACATTGAGACATCAGCCTGAACTTAATCACAAGCTACATACCAATGTCAATTTTTCAGCTGCCACAAGAATTATGGTTTTGTTGATGTGATTTTTGTGTGTGTGTCTGTGTGTGCGCGCTTTGGCTCATTTTCAGACAGTTTTCGATGAGGCGTTTCAACTGTTAAGATCCTTAGATCTGACAGAATACCTGTAATTTGTCACGAAGGTTTTGTTTGCTTTTATACTGCGTATATATGACCTATATATAATATTATATGCCTCTCAAGTTTTATTGAAAAGCTTTGGCTTGTTTTTCAGAACTGAATTTTTAAGAGCTTTTAAAATATGTGACATGATGATCCTTGACAGGAATTAGTGCTCTATGTATGTGTGTATACTGAATGAGCTTTATCTACAGCATATATGTGACCCTGTGTGTTTCAGGAAGAAGAGAATCGTTTAAGAGAGGAGCTCAGGCAGGAGTGGGAAAGAAAACAAGAGAAGATCAAAAGTAAGATATGAAGATAATCTTTTGTTTGATTTCACTGAACCTGGCCAAGAGTGCAGCTGACTCTATAGACTTATTCATTTAATTTAAATTTGCCTAGTCATACAGTAGCACATAAATCCGCATGCATCCAGCTGCTTAAAGCAGCATGTATTTATATTTTGATCTTTTGTGCTACAAACCTGTTCTTCAACCTGTTTGTTCTTTTCTTTCTTTCTTTCTTTCTTTCTTTCTTTCTTTCTTTCTTTCTTTCTTTCTTTCTTTCTTTCTTTCTTTCTTTCTTTCTTTCTTTCTTTCTTTTTCTTCCTTTCTTTCTTTCTTTCTTTCTTTTTATTCCTTTCTTTCTTTCTTTCTTTCTTTAGGTGAAGAAATTGAAATCACTTTCAGTTACTGGGATGGCTCAGGTCATCGAAAAACTGTCAAGGTACAGAGCAGGTTTTCAGATTTTCTAATTTAAGAAAACAACATGCCCAAAATGTTACATTGTTACATGTTCTATATTGTAAAAATGTGCTCCACTTGGTTTTTGTGTGTCATGTGCTCATGTAGATGAAGAAAGGAAACACAATTCAGCAGTTTCTCCAAAGGGCCCTGGAGGTTTTGAGAAAAGACTTCAGTGAGCTGAGGTAAATGTGTTCTTTGTCACCTTCTATAAAAACACTTTCTTAGAATTACTGCACAAGAGTTAGTCAAGTTAGAATCAGTTAACACATTTTTAAAGTTTCTTAAAGGTGCCTTAGCATTAAAAATTTAATTTACCTCGGCATAGTTGAATACGAAGAGTTCAGTACATGGAAATGACATACAGTGAGTCTCAAACTCCATTGTTTCCTCCTTCTTATATAAATCTCATATGTTTAAAAGACCTCCGAAGAACAGGCGAATCTCAACATAACAATGACAGTTACGTAACAGTATGAACATTATGAAAGGCATTAGACAATTTCAGCCAGTATTAACGTGCACAGCTGAATCATCAGACTAGGTAAGCAAGCAAGAACAACAGCGAAAAATGGCAGATGGAGCAATAATAACTGACATGATCCATGATATCATGATATTTTTAGTGATATTTGTAAATTGTCTTTCTAAATGTTTCGTTAGCATGTTGCTAATGTACTGTTAAATGTGGTTAAAGTTACCATCGTTTCTTACTGTATTCACAGAGACAAGAGCTGTCGCTATTTTCATTTTTAAACACTTGCAGTCTGTATAATTCATAAACACAACTTCATTCTTTATAAATCTCTCCAACAGTGTAGCATTAGCCGTTAGCCACGGAGCACAGCCTCAAACTCATTCAGAATCAATGTAAACATCAAAATAAACACTGTACTTACGCGATTAGACATGCTGCATGACGAACACTTTGTAAAGATCCATTTTGAGGGTTATATTAGCTGTTTGAACTTTTTTATGTTGTTTAAGGCAAGCGCGAGCTCTTGGGGCGTGGAGCACGAGAATTAAAGGGCCACACATCCTGAATCGGCTCATTTCTAATTATGCCCCAAAATAGGCAGTTAAAAAAATGAATAAAAAAAAATCTAGGGGGTATTTTGAGCTAAAACTTCAGACACATTCAGGGGACACCTTAGACTTGTATTACATCTTTTTAAAAAAGTTCTAGGGAACCTATAAAATCTATATATGTACATTTATGTTTATACACACACACACATGGTGGTTTTCTTCAGGATTTAGTTCTGGTTTTCCTCAGAATATCGGTGTATTAAATAAAAACTCCAGACAGCTCTTTGGGCAGTGAGAGCTTCTTATGTTACAGACCATTTGTCTTATTTGAGATAATATTAAAGCCTGTTTGTGTCCTTCAGATCAGCAGGAGTGGAACATCTAATGTACATCAAAGAGGATTTGATAATTCCACATGTGAGTAAATTTTCCGCAACAAAACTATGCTCTTAAAGGATCAAAACTTCAAGTGCTCCTCTAAATGTTAATATTTATTACTCATCTCATTTGTAAGACCAGTTAGGTCTCTTAAATGTGTCATTGTTTACAATGCACTTTTATTCTGTACAAGCCTATACACATCACTTCAATTTCAGAATTTGTGACAAGCACACGTACAAGTTTTACAACGTAAATTGCTTTACAATGTTTTAAGGGCATTTTAGTAAGTGTTTCCCTGATTATGAAGACAGATGGTAATAAATCACACTTTATAGTTAACTTTCCCTTTCAAAACAGATCTCTCACTTATTAAAAATCTGCTTTTCTTTCAGCACCACAGTTTCTATGATTTCATTGTGACAAAGGCAAGAGGCAAAAGTGGTAAGTTCCTACTTCCTCTTCCACGTTTAGTTTAACAGGTTCCCATGTGGCTTCTGTATTATTTCACACATGACTTTGCTCTGATGTTTCATAATATGAAGATAGTACTGATTATATTTAGCATTAGCCTGCTGTTTTTAGTGCTGAATTGAGACCTTCGTTTTTTTCTTCAGGGCCCCTTTTCAATTTTGATGTCCACGATGACATTCGGCTGGTGAACGATGCTACAGTTGAGAAAGATGAGGTAATAATGTCAGCATAATGTCTGGTTCATTTTCTGGCCAGGAACCACACAAATTTACAGGAAGGCATATAAAATGACCATGTTTTGAGGCAAGTGAATGTGTAATTAGACATATTTCTCATAAGCAGAAACAAATTAGCATTTGTGCTCCAGGATATGTTTTTTTACACATCATTAAGTGTCTTGAACAACTAAGAGTCTTTCAGAGATTTGATCCCACAAAACTTACACAACCAGTGACTAGTTTTTCATATTTTTAGCAATGTTTCATGGTAAACATGCATACATTGATTCTTGGTCATTTCAAAGAAGCCAGTCACCTTTGACACAGCTTCGGCTAAATTCTAAGGCTCTTTTTGTTTGTTTTTTTGTCCAGTCTCATGCAGGAAAAGTGGTGCTGAGAAGCTGGTATGAAAAAAACAAACACATCTTCCCTGCCAGCCGTTGGGAGCCTTACGACCCCGAAAAAAAGTGGGACAAATACACAGTGAGTATATCATCCACTAAAGACCTTATGTTGAAATTCTTGACACCGCAATGGTCAGGGTTGGGCGAAAGTCTCCAAAATTTCCTGCAGCCCCATGTTTAGTAGAACCATATGAAAGAAGTTCTGTGATCTTGATGTACATAACTGTAACATGGCCCTAACCAAAACCAAAAACCGATGTGTTCCAGGACTAGCTAAAAATTTTTTGATAGATAAAAACAAGATGTCAGTACAAATAAATCATGGCAATGTGGGTCTACTGGGGTTAAAACCGTGCTTGTGGTCGGATTTCATACCATGTTTATGGATTGTTTTGAATTGTTTTTCAGATTCGGTGAGATGCCACATCCGTAAGACGCTCCCGAACCATCTTGATGTTTTGTTGGTTTTATTGACCCCAGACAGCAAAATGCTTCATCTTGTGTAGCATTTTTGAGTCTCCATAACTGTTTGCACCCAACTTATCATTGTAAATAGGTGAACATGAGGCCTAAACCGAGGCCATTCTTTGTCATAGTCGGATCTTGCACACAACTAACCTGACTTCACATCTTTTTGTTAACACAACTGATGTTCGTCGTCTTGATTGTAAATAGAGTCCGTTGATCTCTTGAATCCTATTAAAAAATAAACTCCTCATTTATGTACCATTGCGTGTTTTCCTTTTGAATCATTTCATGATTGCTCCATCGCTATTACAGGCACTATTAAAGGTAATTGTTATTCAAGTTTTGAAAGATTTCTAGTTTCCTGGAAGAAAACCACTACTGTTGAAAATCAAACGCAAGGTAGTATAGAGTAAAAACCACAGGCTATCAATCTTTCATGGTGCGCTTGGCGTTTAGTGGAACGCCAATCTTATTTTCACAGGTGCAGAATGTTGTTTTTGGCCATTGGCTGGTTCGTCCTGCAGGAATATATGGTGCCGTGAGTTAAGGTCATTATTACAATTGCACAACAAAACTGAAAGGGCAGCTTCAAACAGTAAATCAGGTTAAGCATACCTGGCGGCACAGCAAATAGATTTTGACAGCCTCTGCAGCTCTACAATTTCCCCTTAGGCCACCACTCCCTCAGCTGCTCTTGTTTTCATTCCCAACCCTTTGCCTACCTCCTCCCCTCCCATTCC